>NC_057808.1:36890772-36929238 GCF_018294505.1 Triticum aestivum | reverse complement strand
CCGGAGGGAATAGGAAGGAGAGGGAGAGGGAAAGGGAAGGGGGGCGCCGCCCCCTCCTCCTTGTCATATTCGGACTCCCTAGGAGGGGGGCGCGCGGCCACCCCCCGCGGGCTTCCCTCTCTCCCCCTTAGGCCCATGTTGGCCCAACACTTCCCCAGGGGGTTCCGGTAACCCCTCGATACTCCGGAAAAATACCCGAATCACTCGGAACCATTTCGATGTCCGAATATAGCCTTCCAATATATGAATCTTTACCTCTCGACCATTTCGAGACTCCTCCTCATGTCTGTGATCTTAACCAGGACTCCGAACAAATTTCGGTGACCAAAACACATAACTCATAATACAAATCGTCATCGAACATTAAGCGTGCGGACCCTACGGGTTCGAGAACTATGTAGACATGACCGAGACACATCTCCGGTCAATAACCAATAGCGGAACTTGGATGCTTATATTGGCTCCTACATAGTCTCCGAAGATCTTTATCGGTCAAACCGCATAACAACATACGTCATTCCCTTTGTCATCGGTATGTTACTTGCCCGAGATTCGATAGTCGGTATCATCATACCTAGTTCAATCTCGTTACCGGCAAGTCTCTTTACTCGTTTCGTAATGCATCATCCCGTAACTAACTCATTAGTCACATTGCTTGCAAGGCTTATAGTGATGTGCATTACCGAGAGGGCCCAGAGATACCTCTACGATACACGGAGTGACAAATCCTAATCTTGATCTATGTCAACCCAACAAACACCTTTTAAGACACCTGTAGAGCATCTTTATAATTACCCAGTTACGTTGTGAGCCGTTTGATAGCACACAAGGTGTTCCTGTGGTATTCGGGAGTTGCATAATCTCATAGTCAGAGGAATATGTATAAGTCATGAAGAAAGCAATAGCAATAAAACTAAACGATCATTATGCTAAGCTAATGGATGGGTCTTGTCCATCACATCATTCTCTAATGATGTGATCTTGTTCATCAAATGACAACACATGTCTATGGCCAGGAAAATTAACCATCTTTGATTAACGAGCTAGTCAAGTAAAGGCATACTAGGACACTCTGTTTTGTCTATGTATTCACACATGTACTAAGTTTCCGGTTAATACAATTCTAGCATGAATAATAAACATTTATCATGATATAAGGAAATATAAATAACAACTTTATTATTGCCTCTAGGACATATTTCCTTCAGAGCCAACCCTAGTTCTTAGTGGCGGCATGTTGCTTCTGTTTTTTATGGGGCCGGGGAGGGATTCAGGATCCTTACGTGGTTTTACGATTTTTAAGGGAATGAGGAGAGTTGTTCAGTCACTACCCTCACGCACACTGTGAAGTAAAAGAACGAGAAGTTCTTCACTTACCAGTGTCAAAGGTGGGTAAATACATCCCAATTTCTAGGGGCATAGAAAAACAGTTTGTTAAGAGAAACGTTGGGGCATGACGGCAGTGAAAATTGCACTACGAGAAGTCACAGATCGATAGGGAGTTGGTTTTGCTGGAGACCCTCTTTGGTTCAACTTATAGGTTTTGTACCTAGAACTTGGCAGCTGTACCAAACACAACCTTAGCCACGACCATGGATGTTGTGTGCTCAAATGATTCGTCTCCTGTACAAGTATTAATTGTGACTTTTTAGTTAAATCAAATATGAATTCCATATGCTCTCAAAAGTTACCAAAGAAAGTGTGATATGTAGATGATCATGAAGTTTTTCATATTCGCATGGGCATGCAGCGGCCCGTACATATACTTTATGAGTCGTTGATTTGCACCGTGAGTTAAAAATACATAAATGGCTTGGCCTTTGATTATTGTGGGTATTCGTGTGTGTCGGCCACCTTTAGGCTGCCTGTAACGGGAGTACCATATGTAGTATCATGCATGTCAACTAGACAATTTTGATGAGGTGACGTAGAATTAAATGAAGACAAGAAGGCTTGAGTATCATATTATGATACCGTATCATATTAAATAATGTGCTATTTTGTGTCATGCATGGCAATAAATGAAATCCTCTATGGATATAATATCATACACTAGTATCATATGCATGATACTAGTATATGATAGTATCATATGCATGATACTAGTATATGATACTCCCCACTACAACTAGCTTTATCCCATGCATGCATGCTTTTGACTTAAACGGCTTGGTAGTTGCCCATTCTTCCCTTCAGAGTTACATTAAAAAAACTCCTCATGCATGTCAAGATGGAGCTCCTCCCTATGTGCTTCATATTCTTGAAAGGCAGAATCTTGAGATCCGACGTCTGTATAGTGCAAGAAAGTATCATCATTGAAACAACATGCATCAAAATTAAATAAGATAGGCACACATCATCTCAGAATTGCATTCAACAAGAAGAATTTGTATATAATAAAAAAGAATTTGTGACAAAGATAGAAAAAGGAAGAAAAGAAAATTTTATACCTTTGTGACATTTCATCGAACGTGTCGAAGATGCCCGTGGCTGCGGCGATAGGAGACGGAGACTCCTCCACGGACGTGTTGGAGGTGCCATCCATGGTGGCCCGGAAGGCGGCGGTGGCTGCGGCGATAGGAGACAGAGACTCCTCCACGGACGTGTTGGAGGTGCCATCCATGGTGGCCCGGAAGGCGGCGGTGGCCGCGCGCGGGAAGTGTTCGCGCGGTGGTTGCGACTCTGCGCGCTGTGGATTTTGTTTTGCCACAGACGCTCGTTTGTTTTTCTAGTTCCCAGAAAAGGTTTTTTTTTCAGCTATCCTATCCTAGGCCACCTGCTGGAGATGCTCTCGGTTTAGCCACAAGCATCGACGTCGGTGCTCCGAAGACAAGCGTATTTTCCACTGATGTGCTGTGCACGCACCACTGACGAGCAGTCACATACACAAGCCAAATCGGTGAAAATGCTTCTAAATTACTCTCTCCGTCCCTTACACTCTCATGCTTAATATAAAATACGCTCTTATATTATGAGATGAAGAGAGTATTTTTTTATTAATACACAGGCAAATGATGGTCACTCAAAGCAGATCATGTCAGGTTATAGTTGTTAGAAGGAAGAGAGAGGATTTGGTGGAATAATTTGGATTGTATTATTGAGCCTCGAGGGCGGGTATATATTGAGTATAAGACTTGGAGGGCAAGACGCCTCTTCTAGAGATAAGGTAGGAGACGGATTACAAATCCTAAACTACCAAACACATGTAACCCAAATATATCTCTAACATCCCCCTGCAGTCGTAGCGGTAGAGTTGTGAACAACATGAGCATCGCGGACGGTCAGACTGGAGAGAATAGCAGCCGACGAATGACATCCCCCGCAGTCGTAGCGGGAGCGTCGTGGACGGTGTCGCGTCGCAGACGCATTGACTATAGAGGAAGCCATCATATTCCGTCAATCTCCCTTTCTCTCCCTTCTAACATGAACGGCGGAGGCCGAAGAAGAGCGGCGGCGGCGGCTAGGTTAGGAGCGCGACAACGATGCACGAAGTAGGCAAGGAATACGACAGCATGACGAAGACCGGCGCATACGGTGGCGTACCGGCGCCAAGGGAGGCGGCGCGGCGCATACCACGTGAAGTCGACGCGCAGGGACGGCTGTGGACCGCGGGCCACGACGCCACGGCCCGAAGGGGCGACGCGGCGGCAGCAGGCGGGTCGGGGCGACAGCGGGAAGACCTCGAGGCTACAGCGGGGACCGTGGGCCGCGACGCTACAGCCCAAAGGGACGGCGCAGCAGCGGAGCGCAGGTCGGTGCAACCGCCGGGACGGCCTCGGGGAGGCGGCTGTACCTCGTATCACGGCACTACGGCCCGAAGGGGCGACGCAGTGGCGACGCGCGTGTTGATGCAGCCGCAAGGGGAACCACGGGGCGGCGGCGCGGCGGCCCGACGGGGCGATGCAGCGGCAGCTCGTTGCTTGATCGGTGCAGAGGCGCGCTGAACTCGGAGACGATCTTCGTGGGACCTGCGGAGGCGCGCACCACCGATGGGCCAGGTCGGTCGCACGGTGTAGATGAGACGGATCACGACGACGAACGGGTAATCAAGTCGATTGCGCGCGAGATCGGGGACGCCGCTCGGTGAAATGGGATGACGACGAAGTCCGGGATAAAGCGGGATGGTCAAGAAGACACAGATCGACAACAATGCACCAATAGCGCGCGTCACAGCCGGAAGTAGAGGAGGCCCCCGCGGCAACAATGTACCAGCGGCGCGCATCCGCAAAGCTGGACAGTCCATGAGCACTCAACCGGATGAGAACACTTTGTCTGCATGATGCGTGCACACAAGCCACGAAGGCTGATCGTCATACACATAAGCACCACACGTGGATGCATTGTCCGAGAGGAGTACACGTACATGGAACCCGAGCAGCCACCACACCTAGCGCAGGCACAGCAGACGCGGAACCCGAGCAGCCAACCACACCTAGCGCGGATGCGTTAGCGCTCGAGCGATCCGGGTCTATGCGGTCGAGGATGCCGTCGTGCGAGCGGCAGCATGTGTAGCGACGGGCCACATGGTGCGAGCCAGCCAGCGATCCGGCGTAGGAGGATGCAAGCAGCCGTTTATTGGGCAACGAAGATGTCGATGGAGTCGGCGCCAACGGTGGAGTAGAGGCGCGTCGTTGATGACGAACGGCGGTGGACGACTCAAGCCAATCTTACATCGGAAAACCAAAAAGTAAACGCCGACCAAAGCAGCCGGCAAGAGAGAAAACCCGGATCAAGAGATCGGGAAAAAGACTCTCTAGGGCAGCCGGTCAACACGACCGGTGGACGAACCCTAGGTACGGGCGACGCGGCCCCCGGCGGCAGTCATGAAGGCCGACTGCCCAGGGAGCGGCGCGGAGCGGAAGCGACGGACGGCGGGTAAGGTTTGGATCGGTTAGGCTGATACTATGTTAGAAGGGAGAGAGAGGATCTGATGAAATAGTTTGGATTGTATTATTGAGCCTCGAGAATGAGTATATATTGAGTACAAGACTTGAAGGGCAAGACGCCTCTTCTAGAAGTAAGTTAGAAGACGGATTACAAATCCTAAACTATTAAACACATGTAATCCAAATATATCTCGAACAATACTGTATATCTATCAATGTCATCAGATCAGATCGCGGTTTCGGAAAAATATTACTATTTTGGTTCCTTCGGCTTTCGGCTGACTGCAAAAGATGCTGCTGCTTTATTCCGTCTTGGCCAAAAAATAAAAACAACCCGAATCCTAAAAAGTGGTCGTGTGCTACTTTGTCTTACAGAGCATTCGGGCTCGCGCGCCGTCCGATCCCCATCTCGCGGTCGCGCGCGTTTCAGGTGGAAACCGGCGATATATCGATGCACGCGCCAGGTGTCCCCTGGTCGTGGCGTCGTGGTCGAGACCCGTTGGGTTCTCAGTGCGGTTGCGTCTCGCCTCCCCTCTCCCGTTCCTCTCCACTCCCGTTCCTCCCATTTCGAAACTGCTCCCGATCGCAGCGGAGCGGATCCCATTTCCTTCCACTTCCAAGCCCCCAACCCATCCCCCAAATCCAGAGCAGCTGGCGGCGTGTCGGCGATTCGGCGGTCGTCTTCCGCTGGAGTGAGGGCGGGATAGCGGGCGCGGCGTGAAGGAAGGCGGTGCAGCGGCAGAGACGCGACCGAGGAGGGACGACGCGCACGCGTTCGCCGTGTTGTTCGCGCTGCAGGCCGCGGCGGAAGGAGCAGCAGTACCGGAGACGCGGCAGAGGAGGAACGGCGCGCGCGGCCGTTGTTCTGTTGGCGCAGAGGGGCAAAATCGCGGTGAAATCCCTGGTATGCCCATCGATCTCTTCCGCTCCTCCGCGTTTAGGTTGTCCAAATCGACGCGCTTCGCCGCTCCGCCGCGGACAGAGGAGAAACGGCGCGCGTGCGGCCGTCGTGCGGTTGTTGCAGAGGTGCCGAATCGCGGCGGGTCGATGCACTCCTCCACGTTTGACGAAATCGACTAGCAGATGGTAGAATTGATGAATCACTCGTTAATTTGGAGAGGGATGACGACACGGGGCATTTCGTGTTCTTAGGCTAGTGGTGAACTAGGATTGGGAGGATTCAAAGGCAAGCCTTGGTGCCGTAGATTTTTGTGGGGTTTTGTGGTCTTTTGTGGTGTGTGTTGGGGTTAGGATGCTCATGAAGGCTGTATATTAGGCGATGTTTTTCGGTGCTGTAGATGTTGAGGTTGATCCTGATGGGTGACTGACTTGCCTGATATGGTTATGTGTTGCATGCGCAGGTCTTTTGACAGTGTTTTTGATTTAGTGTAGGAGAATAATGCTTCTCCCATGTCAATGTTGCCCTTGTCTTGTGAGTGACTTGCCTGATATGGTTCATGTGTTGCCTATGAAGGTGTTTTGACAGTGTGTTTTGATTTAGTGTAGGACAATAATGCTTCTCCCATGTCAATGTTGCCCTTGTCTTGTGAGTGACTTGCCTGATATGGTTCATGTGTCGCCTACGAAGGTGTTTTGAAAGTGTGTTTTGATTTAGTGCAGGACAGTAATGCCTCTCCCATGTCAATGTTGCCCCTGTATTGTGAGTGACTTGCCTGATATGGTTCATGTGTTGCCTACCCAGGTGTTTTGACAGTGTGTTTTGATTTAGTGCAGGACAGTAATGATTTAGCAACGGAAAATGTACATGTGATCCAGTAGAGGGAGGTTAATAGGGCTATTTGTAGGACAGTTTTAAGCACTTCATGAGAAGTCATTCTGTGATTTTGTTTTAGGTGCCTTGATTTGTTTCAGATTTTATAGGACATGTAGAGGGAGGGTAATAGGGCCAATTATAGGATAGTTGTAATATAGTGAAAATCAGATAGTTTACAACCCTTTTCATTGCCCACTTTTTGTAAATTGCTGTTTGCTTAGTTTAGTAAGAATTTAGTCAAACGAATTTTGTTGGATGATATAGAGTTCTTTCACAATCATTTTTTCTGTGTTTTTTTATGATGAATCTCACTGTTTGTCCTTTAAATATGCAGCAGAAAATAGATGGCTGGGACAAGTCATAAGTCAAAACAGGATGGACCTGCTGGATCAAGTCATGACAACCTTGCATCTCATAGGAATGAAGAGCATCAAACACAGGTGTGCACATGCTCAGGAAGTTTTTATGTTCTTCCTGTACATAACAGAGTTTGTTTTCCATTTTTTATTGATTTATGTGGTTTCCATCTTCCAGCCACGGAGCAGTGCACCAATAACTGGGTACAAGCGTCTGAGAACTAAAGCAGTTATTGCACGGGGGAAGCGCCCTGATGATATAATTAGTAACGAGAATAGTAACGAGAGCCAAGCTGCAGATGCTGGGAATAAAAATGTCGAAGGTGCAGACGTCGACCAACCTCCAAAAGCAAAACACCAGAAGATGGGAGGAACTGAGGTATTTGCATAGTTGCCTCAGTTTCACTAAGCAGTTGCCCAGCAATGCTGCCTAAGTTGTCTATGTTGTGATGAACCTTTTTCCCTTTTGCTAATTCCCTTTTTCTGTTTTTTCCTCATGTGCAATAGGGTCGTAGGAACAGGGCATCCCCTACAAGGCTCTTCAAGTTGAACAAGGACTTGGTTCCTGACCAAAAGGGTGTCATCATCGGAAAAGAATTTGGTGGCATTCTGGACCTTATAGCGAGTAGCATGCCCGGAGATTTTAGCCAGTGGATAATGAAGCATTACGACCCGGAGATTTCGCAGATAGTCATTCCAGAAAGGGGGAAGATTCATGTAGATGCCGCAAGTGTCCGTATGATATGGGGTTTGTCCAACAGGGGCAGGAAGGTGTGCTTCGAGAATCGGCCTGAAATCACAAAGGCAATGTATAGTACTTACAACATCATATCCAAGAACTCCCCAACCCTCACAGAATGGTGCAAGATGATCGTAGACATGGGAGGATCTTATGATGATGACATTGTCCACGCTTGGCTACCTCTTGTTTTTTCGTGCTTCCTTGCCCCTTCAACTAGTTTGAGTATTTCCCCAAAGAGCTTCCCGGCGGTCATGGATGTCAATGGAATAACGAAAACCAATATATGTGAGTTTGTTGTTGATCAATTAAAGCTTGCGTTCACTTCGGGGCGTGCCAACAAGAAGGTTGTTTGTTGTTGTGTTTTCCACGTTGTTGTAAGTGCTTCAAACTGTTTTGTTTTTTTAAGCATCCATTGTTTACTTATCTTTTTTTTTGCAATCATTAGCTAACTTAAACTTTCTGTTCTTTTTCCTTGTATTTACGCAGCTGTTGTACCTAGACTCTCTAGATGTTGATGAGCCAATCCCGAACTTGGTACCAAGGGTTTCAGTTTGGAATTCAGATTTAATCTCCAGAGTTATCAAGAAGGACAGGAAGGCTCCAGGAGAATATGGCCAATTGTGGGTAACTCAATTTTTCTGTTTTAGGATATATATTATTGTCATATTGTTTTTAGGCAACACTACCATTTTAGAGTAGGCAATTCACTTTGAAAGAGCAAGCAAGGTAATGTAACTTTTTGGGCAAGTGCCATACATATATTTCAAGTAGGTCCAAGTAGTTATCAGACTTATTCGAACCTTTTTCGTTTGCCATGCACACAGTTGGATAATGTTCACAGGAAGGATTTGTTGGGTTGTTGTATTTAATAGTAGCTACTGTAGTACATTTTTTAGCTCTTTGTTTTGTGTGTGCAATTTACATGTTGAAAAGTAGCAAGTTTATACAACAACACAAGCAACTTATGTTCTGAAAACTAGCAACTTGCATACTAGTTCTTCATTTTTGCTGATTACAGTATCCACTAATAGTAGGCAACAGGGAAGTGGCGTAATGGTTGCAGGAATTTTCAGACAATTAGTAGTACTATTTTTCTTCATTTTCTCAGTTCTTTTTGGTATGGGAGTGCCAGAATTGTTGTCACTCATAGTTTTTTTAATCTTCTTTGGCTATAAACAACCAGCTCAAGACGGAGTTTTCCCGGTGTGCGGATGATAGCTTGTTTGGCAGTATGGACCACATCACCAAATTTGTTGCCGCAAGATTGCCCGAGTCGTATGACAAAACAGTAAGTTATCTAGCACTTGTTTTTCCCTCTCACTGTTGTTCCCCTTTTTATCGCCATTTGTACATTCAACCATTTTTTCAGAATCTTCAATAGAAGATATGTACTTATCATGTTCTCTACCATCCAGTTTTATGTTTTACAGAAGCAAAAGAAGCTCACAGGGTTGGTGCACGAAATGTGTTCCGTAATTTCACATGGAGTGGGGAAGCTCGTGACTGGGGTTGGGAAGATAGATGATGATGAATGGGGGACAAAGGAGGAAGATCCTACTACTGCGGAGACAAGCATGCGGCAGTCTAACAGAAGGGGCAAGCGAGTACCAGCCGGAAGAGACATCTTAGCAAGTGAGGAGGAGTCGTTTAATTCTGACAGCGACGACAACGAGGCAGCCGATAGTGAAAGTGAGGGAGATGGCAGGGATAAAGGTAGTGATGAAAGCGACAGCGATGGCAGTTCACACAGCGATGATGGTCATGATGGATCAAGTGGAGTTCAGGGGAAATCAAGTAGCCAGGGAGACAAACGGTTGATCACCACGAGGGGGCAAGTGCTGACATGGGGAGGGAAGACGGAACTGAGGGGAACGAGGACAATGAAGATGATGAAGAAGAAGAGGATGACGAAAAAGAAGATGATGAAGGAAAGGAGGACGATGATGATGAAGAAGGCGATGGGAATGACAAAGACAAGGAAGATGATGGGCAGGGGAAGCAGGATGAAGATGACAGTGGAGGTGGCAACGGTGGTTCAGGCAACAATGGTGGCTCCGATCGGGACGAGGATCCCGCAGCTGAAAACCCAAGCAGCGATGATGATGAACAATGCATGCTGCAATTTCTGATTGAAAAGAAGAGGGACAGAAAGGCAAAAGGATTGGATGAGGCAGATAGGATCTCTATCAGAGACCTTGTGATGACAGAATTCAAAATTGTTGTATCCCCAAAACCACGCTTCCCTGTTTTTGAAGTGAAAGAAATGTTGGATATTGATGACATATCCATAGCAACCGAAGCGAGGAGGATGTTCGAAGAGTTGTTGAGGGGGGAGACTTGGATATGGTCTTCACATTCAACCCCAAGGAAATATGCCCAAAGGCGATTCGCCAGAAAATAATGAGAGAATTTGGCGCTCTAAATGAAGCTACAGAACAAAAGATTGATTGTCGAAACCAACTACCACCACTCCCGCCATCAAAGAAGATGAAGAAAACTGTTAGTTTCGTATTAGAGCCATCTGTGATGAATGAAACAACAATGCATCGGCAAGCATATCGTGCCGAAAATCCCGGTTACGGCCAAGGAGGAAAGTCAAGGCAGTCAGCCATGAAAAAATCTGGTCCTTCTCAGCAGCAACAACAGGCAAATTCTGAAACAAAAGAGGCAATTCATGGGAATGCCAAAACACAGGTGGTAAAGAGTACACCATCAAGCTCAGCAGCACCCCCATGCAGCAAAGTTGGAGATGAGGCAGTACCTACAAGAGTAGATCCAAAGCAGTCGGGTAATTTTCATTCCCAATGTCAAGTAAGTGGATCACATATTCTGGCAACTCAGTCTAAGGAGGAAGCAAGACCAGTTGTTTTTCAGGCAAGTTCTGCAAAGGGAACACTGGACCCCATAAAAGTAAGGCCAGTGCAACTCAAGAAGGGACCCACAGTGCTAGTAAGCACAGGAAACCACAGCGGAACACAACCACTAGGTGACTTAAATGGTCAAGTGCCTTTCCCGTCTCGGGGAAATGTGATGCAGTCAGCCAATGGTATCCAGAGGGCCAAGGTGCAAGACTTCACCTGAGGCTGGTCAGCCAATGGTATCAGAGAAATGGCATCACCTGAGGCTGCAGCATTAAATCTTGCATGACACAAAAAGGAGAAAGAGAACATCCCTCCGATGTCATGTATGGAGATCAAAAGGATACAAGACCTGCCTGAAGCTGTAACCATGGGAAAAAGTCCGGAACAAAAGTTGCTAAGAGCCCTAGGGAAATTGCCTGTCTGCTCAACTGTACTTGCCCAACCTGAGGCCACAAGTGTTCCAGAAGCAGTAGAAGCAACTGGCCAGGGGAACACTTCCCATTTCTCTGATGTGGAGGAGCGGTACCATGAATTCATGCGTGTTAGTGGGAAGAGAACCAATGCACTAGAAATCAATGTTCTAGATGTGAGTGAGCTGTTTGCAAGGTGTGTTGATCCAAACAGCAAGAATGCCCAATCCAACTCCACAAATCACACCTCAGCGAATAAAGATAAACAACATTTTGAGCAAAGGGACACCGAAAGATCAAATGATTTTTTCAGAGAGTACTTCCTAGCACCAAGTTTTGATCTAGGCATAGATGATTTGCCCACAAAATCTGCAGACAACAGAGCACATCAACATGTTGGGTCAAGCACATTTGCAGAGCATGATTTCAAGGAACTCCCAGTACATACCCAGCCAATCATCAATATAACCAATGACGATTATCTGTTGGACGTTCAAGGCATAGATGAACCGTGTGCGCAAGCAGAAGGAAATGCGTACCAAACACATGAAAAAAGTTCCAACCAAGGAGAAGTGGGGTCAGGCAGCAAGGTTTACAGTAGTACACTAGTAGAAAAAGGGCCTTTAGTCCCGGTTCTGGAACCGGGACTAAAGGCCCTCCACGTGGCCGCTGCCTGGAGGTCCACCTTTAGTCCCGGTTGGTAACACCAACCGGTACTAAAGGAAATTTTATGATTTTTTTTTGATTTTTTTTTCAAATTTCTGAATTATTTTAACCTCTAATCTCTAATCACCCCTCATCACTGCTCAATTTAACCTCTAATCTCTAATCACCGCTCATCATTCCAAATCATCTAACTTCCCGAACGGTCACCCATCCTCTCACTACTCCAGCCTAAGCACGCTTAACTTCCGGGTTCTATTCTCCCTCGTTTCCAAGTCTGCACTTGTTGTTTTCCTCACAATAGTAAGATGTCAATCCTATTAACCCTCAGGAATTTAGCTTGAGCATGAAGTCACACATTTCACTGTTTGAGTTTGAAACTATTATTCTAAAAAACAATAATTATTTAGTAACACTAATATTTCTTGGATAAGTAGTTTGACCATAGTTTGACCACAGTTTGACCAGATTTGACCAAAATTCAAAAAACTGAAATAATTATTTAGTAACACTAATATTTCTTAAATAATTAGTTTGACCATTGTTTGACCACAGTTTGACCAGATTTGACCAAAATTCAAAAAAACTGAAATAATTATTTAGTAACACTAATATTCTTGAATAATTATTTAGTAACACTAATACTTCTTGAATAAGTAGTTTGACCATAGTTTGACCAGATTTAACAAAAATAAAAAAACAGAAATTTGAGCATGTAGTAACATATTTAAGTTTTTAAATTTTCCTAACTAGTACATGTAGTAACATAACTACATCTGGAAGGATTTTAATTTTTTAAGTTTTTATCATTTTCTTTTGCTTTTTACAAAACTGACAAGGCGATCCACGAGGGGGGGTAGAGTTTGAAAATGGGACCTTTAGTACCGGTTTGTGCCATGAACCGGTACTAATGGGGTACCGGTTGGTGCCACGAACCGGTACTAATGGGCATCGCACCCTTTAGTCCCGGTTCGTGGCACCAACCGAGACTAAAGGTCCCATTTGAACCGGGACTAATGCATGTACGGTGCCCTAGCCGGTCGAACCGGGACTAATGCTCACATTAGTCCCGGTTCATAATGCAACCGGGATTAATGCTCTTTTCTGGCCGAACCAAAGCCCTGTTTTCTACTAGTGGTAGTAGCTCAGGAGAGATGCATCCACATCAATTCGAGAGAAGGATTATCAAGCCACCTCCTTGCAAGAGGTCAACATTCATTGACAATAATGAGAAGAAAGTCTACTTGTCCAAACCCGAAGCAAATAGATTGTATGCATCAGTTATTTTGCATGCAAGAATTAATGAAGAAGAATCACCAGATGTGGATACCAGGTATGACAGTATATCATTGCATTTCTTTTATCAGCCTTTGCACAATGCACTTTCCCCCAGGCAAGGTCTATCATGTTATCCAGGCAATTCAAACTGTGTTTACAAGCAATCCATTTATAGAATCAGGCAACTTGGTTTAGTGTGAAATTCTCATTTTGAAATAGTTTCTCCTTGATATGACCATGCCCCCCATGTGTTTTCCCTGAGTTGAAATGGTGGTTGGCAAATTATGGAAGGATTTTGTGAGCTGAATGCCTCTCTTTTTTTCATGCAGCCCAAGGGTAATTGAATATGGCAAATACTTTGTCACAGTCAGGGTGCTCGCAAACTCAATGAAGAAGGAAGGTTTTGTCTTGAGCCATGTAATGGAAGTTGGTATAGAGATTATAATGATGAACTTGCCACCAGAGTCAAAGAAGCTCGTGATGCCCGTCAGGTTCTCGGTAAGAAAACGCGAACCAACTAATAGTGTAGTTTTGCGTTTCTTTCTTTTCTTTTTTCATAAAAGGTCATGGTCATGTCCGTATTCTTTTTTACACCAGGTTCAGATGCAAAACATGTAATTGAACGGCAAGGAGCTCATTTCCCGGTTCAAGAAGTCAAATCGCTTGGATCGTAAAGACATGGTAAATTAATGGTTTCTGTACTTTTTACCAATGCATTTTTTATATATGACTTTTTATGCTAAAACCTTTGCTCACACAAATGTAAATATTTCTAAGGGGGGGCAAGTTGACCACACTCATGAAATTGCTTTCTGTGGCAAGTTGCTTACATAATTGCACAACTTGCCTGTGCATTTTTGGTTGGTTGCTTACATAAGTACATAACTTGCCTATGCATCTTCTGTTTTTGGCAAATTACTCACATAAGTACAAAACTTGCATGTGCATCTTTGCTTCTTCAGTCCATGTCTTAATTTGTGAGAGCACACAGAAAAAGTTGCTTACATCCACCTTCTAGTATTGTATTTATTTTATACTAACCCCATTTTTTTCTAACAGATTATGTTCCCAGTTTTAGAGAACATTGACAAGACAAAGACTAAAACAGGCAATCATTACTGGATTTTTAACGTGAACATAAGGGATCGACGTTTTGAAGCTCTTGATTCTTGGAGGACGCTCAAAAACAAGGCTCTAGATGTTTGCGCAAGGAAAATGGTTGCAAGTTTTCGGTCTCTATGGGAAGAGCATTACGCCAGTTCCCGCGTCTCGCTGGATGACTTTGGGCTTACCAACATCGACGTTCCAAAACAAAATAATGAGTAAGCATCCACTTTTTTCACATATAAACTATGCTTTTGTTCAGTTTTTTGCAAGTGACACACTACTACATAGAGTAAGCTAGCTAACTAGAAAAGTTTTTTTTCAATTTTTGTTTAGGTTCGACTGTGGTGTTTTTGCTCTTACGCTAGCAAACGGTTGGGAGGCAAGGACTGTTCCAAATTTCACAGCTGAGGATATTCCAAGCATCAGGAAACAATTGACTAACACGTGGGTTGACAACGCCAACAACAAGGCTCCATGGAAAACCATACTCAAGTTAGCATAGGTCAGTTTTTTTCTCCCCTCACGCGCACTACATCCATGTAAATGCATGTGTTGTTTTCTTGCTCTTTGTGAACTTTGGACTGCCGGGGGGAGTTGCCTGTATAAGAACTTGGACCAGGCAACTCAATTGCATAAACAGGCAATTTAAGCTTTAATGTGAGGCAAGTTAATCAGAAGAACCCATAAAAGACAAATAGTATGATCATTACATAACCAGGGAATTGTTGCATTTTTAGCATTGCAGAATCTTATGTATGTAAGTTTTCGACCGTTATGGGGAGGGCAAGGGTGTCTGCGGGCAATTCAAAGCACACAACAGGCAACTCAAAACTTATAACCAGGCAACTCAAACTCCAGTGTGAGGCAAGACACCCACAAGAAACCGTAAACCAGAAATAATAGTTTAGGATGTTCAAACATACATACCCACAAATAGTTTAATTTGTCAATGCCATTCAACACATCTTTTCAGCCATCTGATCACTGTGTGACCATTACACCAATCTGGTCCTGCAGCTTGCACCATTGTGGTTAACAAAACCACAATAGCTGCACTTGTTCTTTCTCTTCGGATGCAGCTCAAGTGCTGATTGAATTCTTTTTGACTTTGCCCTCCCTTTTGTTGTTGATTTTGGAGGGTCTCTAGGAATTGCAGGGCCAAGTGTGGTAGCAGGTCTTCCAAACTGTGGTTCAACCATCGTAGTACCTTGTGCGGCCGCAACAGCTGCATGTAGAGATGCCATACTGAGCGGCTGGTGCGCATGTCCACTAGGAGCTTGCACAATAGGAGATGAAATTGCATTGACATTTTCTTCTTGTGTAGTTGAAGAACCTGGATGCTGTCCATACCTGCCATCCACTGTTGCTGATGATGCAGGCGATGGTGCCAGTCCAAGACTAGCCACATAGGTTGTGTTTGCTGCGTTAGCCCCCGCGGTGGTTGTATAGCCCCCATAGTTTGTGGTGCAGGCCAAATTGCTGGTCTAGGACCCATAGGAGGTCGCGCATGCCCTCTTGCTAGTGCCGTATCCATCAAAAGTTGTGGCGCAGCTCCTCTTAGCGCTTGCACAAGCCTTGTCATTGTTGAGCCCCTTGAAAGGTGCGGTGCTGCTCCACTGTTCAGTGGCACATATCCTGACAGTTACTGTACAGGCCAGCAGCTTTGTGCGGGAGGGCTCCTGGGTAGTGGTACAGCCCCCCTGTGCATCGATGCAGCCCTCAACGCTATTTGTTGGTGTCCGTCCTCACTCATAGAGTTGCCAGCTACTTTTGGTGCGTTTTTTCTCCGCGGTGCAGAAGTAGGTCGCTGCTGCCTAGGTCCAGAAGAGGTTTGTGCAGGTTCGTTAGGACGCACCGCAGGGCCACTAGTTGCCTGAGTGTTACTCGGTGGTGGCGCAGAAGTAGGTCGCTGCTGCCTAGGTCCAGAAGGGGCTTGTGCAGGCCCTTCAGGACGCACCGTAGGGCCACCAGTTGCCTGAAAGTTACTCGGTGGTGGTGCAGAACCATCAGCTGATGGTGGAGGACCACCAGAGGGCCCACTTGTTGGTGCTGCCGGTTTCTTCTTCTTTGACATGTTGATATTTTTGATTTCATGAGGCGCACCACGCATATGTTTCTTTACAATATCCGTCGCAGCATCTGACGCACTAGCAACCCGGGCAAGACTACCAAAATCCATCATCAAATTTACATGCCTGAGTTCCTTCTTCGACTATGGTGGCATCTCATCAGGTTGCTCTTCGACAGCAGGGGGTGCATTGGGAATTTCCATAGGTGTCCATCTTCTAAGTATGTACTGCGCTGGGATTTCATCAACACCAAGTTGGTTGAAAACTTTCAAGATATGGCAGCAAAGCATGCCGTCCCTCTCAATCTTGCAGCAGTCACATCTGTAGTCTCCAGCACTAACTTCCACCATGACAAAATAGCCCCTAGAACCATATTTGGCAACCCACTCTTGATTTGGGTAAACCTCATACAAGTTTTCACCATGCGGTCGCACATTGTACCTTGTAGTCAACTGAAACTCATCACGAAACTTCTCGTACAAGTCCCTAGTATACGATCCGTACGCCTGCTTCTCTATTGGCTAAGATGACCACATTTCAGTCTGTAAATGTCCTGTCCTGTAGTCTTTTGAACCCTCCCGGACTAGTATGTGTGTTTGGATTTTCTGATATTGCTTCACAAAGTTCAAAATGGACTTGTGTGGGTTCTTATATCACTTAAGGACAGCGTTGAACCCCTCGCTGCATTGACTTGACTGCAAGAAAGGGAAGAATTGGTGCTTGAAGTAGCAGGGTACCCATGTCTCTCCGTACTTGTATAGATTCCCGAAGTGGGAGTCAGTCATAGCCTCATACTTCCTCATCAGCTCACACCACCCTGCCTCAAATTCTTCCGGCGTCAAGCTGAAGTCAACACAGTTGTTGAAATCTTTGGACAAGCCAGGTTTTCGCCCCAGCAATGCTCCAAGCTTTTCTTGTGTTTTTTTCATAATATGCCAGCGGCAACAGCGGTGCACACTTGTAGGAAAGATCTTTTTAATTGACAGTGCCATTGCGATGTCTTGGTCGGATATGATGTTGGTGGGTGCTACATTATGCATTGCCTCAAGGAAGGTCTGGAATAGCCAATCAAAGCTTGACGCCAACTCTTGCCTAACAAAGCCACAGCCCAACATGAATGACTGCCCATGCCTGTTAATCCCAATGAATGGTGCAAAGGGCATGTTGTACATGTTAGTCATATACGTTGTGTCAAAGGAGATACAATCATGATAAGATTCCACGTACGCCTTCCTTGCTGCACCATCGAGCCAGAAAATATTCTCAACCCTGTCTTCCTCATCATATTTTATCTTGTAAAAAAAATTGGATCCTCTCTCTGCTGATCTTTAAAGTAAGCAACTGTCTCTATCATATCCCCTTCTTTTGTATCATCCTTGTTCAAGAGCGTCTTGAGGTTTGTAATGTGCTTAGTGCCATAAGGTACAATGAGTTCTGTCCCATAGAAATCTGACATGATGTGCATCATACGACCTGTTGACATGAAGTCACAATGGTGGTCAATCCTTTTTCTACACAAAAACAGTGCCAAAAATAGTTTCTTTTCTGTTTTCAGCAAGGCAACTCAAATGCAAAGCTCAGGCAATTCATGAAGCTATACAAGCAACTACAACAATACGCCCCAGGCAACACATGAGCAAAATACACAAAACAAACCAGGGGGATAACTATGCATTAGTGAGCAATAAAAATTTCAATCATAGGCAAGTTGACCCCATCCAGAAACAAGTACTATTGTACATTTTAGCTACAAAGAGACTAATCATAGGCAAGTTTAGATTCAACACCAAATTTCTTTTATAGAAAAACTAGGCAAGTAGGAACTTTGCATTGAGCAACAAACAGGTAAACATTAGGCAAGTCCAGCATCCAGAAACAAATCAGGCATTTTACCTCTTTTTGTACTGTTGTAAGCAATTTAGTGGCACTATCAAGCAACTAAGGCATATGTTTGAAGCAAATCAGTGACATGTTTCAAGCAAAATCAGGTACTTGTTGATGGGCTAAGAAACACACAACCAGTAGGCATGTCCAGGTTCTTAAAGTTAGAAGATAGGGGGGAGGTGGGTGTGGTTCAAAACCTGTAGTTAAATTGCAGTTATGAAGATGAGTAAGGAAGGCCCTTTCTTCTGGCGGGATCCCTTGGTGTGATCGCAAATACTTAGTCAAACATGGCTTGTCAACCAACAGATGGTTGTGCTCGCCAACAAAGTAGATCACCTCCCATCTGCCATCTATTACCTTCACAATCATCTTAGCTTTGCAACCAGTTTGCACAATTTTATCTCTTTTTCGTTTCTTGCTCCTCTTTTTGCCTTTACTATCATTATCAAGAAAGACAATAGCCTCATCTTCGTTATCATCTTTTGCTTGCTCAACAATGTCATCTAGCACGGGAATCTTTTCTGCCCCTCCGTCATCAATATCAGGCTTTCAAAACTTGTTGCAAACAAACTGTTGTTTTATCAACTCCCCGGTTTTCATATCCTTCCTTGAACTATTCATTTTGATTGAAAAACCCATTTGCAAGGAATATGCATTGTAATGGACCTTGGCATCTTCCAAAGTGTCGAACCTCATGCCCACGTAAGGCTCCTTGGGCTGTGACCAAGCTCCATCATCATTTTCAGCACCCAAACCATTACCAACAGTGCCACCAGTATCACCTGCAGCACCTGTGCCATCAAGGGTATGAGCATCACTCCCAGCTGCTACAGCTGCAGGTACTTGTGTACTGCCCGGAGCACGTCCCCCACGACTTGACTGCCCATCTGTCTCCATTGCTTCTGTAGCAGCAGCATTGACTCTTTGCATGATAGGGGGATTAGGTGATTCCGCCACAAATTCTGCGTTTCCAGCAGCATGTTGTGTACAGTACAATGGATCACCATTATTTTCAGCTGGTTCCTCATTCAGGTCAATCATTGTCAACCTGTTTATTTATTTCAACATGGGAAAAAGTAAAGCAAGTCAGCAGAGGGATGCAAGCAAGTAGCACAGTAAATACGGGCAAGCCAATAGCACAGCTACCCAAGCACACCAAAAATAGCTCAATCATGTTCAACCTGTCCATTTTTTCAACCAGAAAAATTAAAGCAATTTACGTTGTTGAGGCAAGCTAGTACCACACTAAACTCAGGCAAGCAAACAACACAGCAACCCAAGCACACCAGATTCACATGATAGCATTCTTTTGTGCTTTTTAAGGATGCAATTGAACATAACCAGGCAATTCAAAGTGCACTATCAGGCAATCCAAACCATATAATCAGGCAAGTCAAACTATATATGTCAGGCAATATATTATTCAGGAAATCCATGGTTTTTTTGTACTAATGAATCATGTTGTACATATAACATAGACTTGTTTTTTGTGTATCATAATATATTTTCTTATTTGTTTTTCTTAAACGCAGGCAACATTGATTTTGGGGAAGCAAGCCTCCTGCCATAAAAGTGCTACTTTGAAGTGTGTTCAGAATGGAATTCACTCCCAAATCAGAGAGAATAGAGCATGTTTAGTGTTAGAAAAAACTTAAGTTAGCAGTTATGGGCATGATCGCTCTTTTATATTCAGACTATATTTTTCAGTACCTATGTTTTGTGTTAGGGAAAACTTAAATTGACAGTTTTAGGTTTCATCTTTATAGCAGCAAGCTTGTGTGTTTTGGATATGTCAGTATGTTTTGAAGTAACGTTTCGCAGCTGAGATAGTTGTTGGTATATGGCTTTTCTTGTTTTTTCCTTCTTTTGCAGGATGAAATACTAATAAATTTGCAACTGTATCTTGGCAACTTTCAAACTTTTCTTGGATCATGGTGAAGGATATGCTATAACAAAGGTAAATTGTACTACGCAACTGTCTGTTGTTTTTTAGCTGCAATTTTACACTTATTCTTCTAGTGTTTTTTCACTATCGAACCAAGGAATAATGGAAACAAATGACCAAGAGGAATCTTTTTCTAGCTTCTTCAAGAGTTGCCTGGACATCATTATGCTTTTTGCTTAATCCTATAATGCAAGTTGCTCCAATCAGCCATTTGTTTTTGGTCCACATGCACCCAAAAGATCTGCTAGGGGGAAAAGCCTTGTTTTTTGCCTTTTTTCCATAGTGATGTCAGTGTTCATCGTCTTATAATTGTCTTATAAGTTTCAAAAGTGTTCATGTTTTGCCATGTCATAAGTTTCCAAAGTTGTGTGCATACATATACTTAGTTGCCTCATTATAGCACTGTTTTTGCTCAAACAGAATATCTAATTTGCCAATAACATTTTCATAAGAAATTAATAGAACTGGAACACATTGGAAATAGATCATGATCATGATAGCACTGTTTTTCATCCTCTTATAAGTACTGTTTTTGCTCAGTTGTTTTTCTTGCTTAAGGCATTATATTTTGTCCCCAGCATTACTATCAGCACTTGCCTACAGATTACAAATGTGTTCATATGCAACAGATTTGCAAACAGAATTTGAAAATTGGCAAGAACTATCACTTAGGGTGCACAACACTACTAAATTTGCCCAAATCAGGCGGCTGAAACTTGGCATCATACTAAAGATGCTTAACATCACATCTTTTTTACACAATTTTTTGCACAACTGCAGCCTTGTACAAATCATGGGGAAAGAGGAGGAGGATCTGGAAGTGAGCTAAATCTGACCTTTTTCCCTTGCTTTTTTTTTCCTTTTGCAAGGCAATCAGGAACGAGGCACCTTGATTTGCCTAGAGAAGGAACACTAATGGAGCCGCCATTGGAGGGCTGTGAAGGTTTTCTGGATCTGGAAGTGTTGAGGGGAAGGGGCGTGCTGTCCTTTTTGGCTTGGGAGAGAAGAAGGTGGGGCTGGGGGTTAGGTGAGGAGAAAAGAGGACCCGCAGGGGTGGGGGAGGAATCAGGCGAAGGGGAGGACCAGCTGATTTTCCCGCTCGATGGTTGGTTGCGGGAATCGGGAGGCGGGACCAGGTGCTTTCCTATCCTGGAAAGGGGGGCAGAAACTTACTACTTTTGGAGGGCTGCCAGGAAACGCTAGGGAGCACCTGGCTGCTCCCTAGACGCGTCCTAAAAACAAACACAAACCTATAAGTTCGTAAAAAGAACAAGTAGAGCTGGTTGCCCTTATTATTACTTTCCTAGCTACAACTCTCGGTTGACTATTTGATTGTTTCCCAATGTCGATATATTCTCAAATTCGAAGGAGATCATCGTGAATAGGAGACCACTGTAGATCCATCCATTAAAACACGTCATGTGTGATGTGGTATCCTTTCAGCATCGGAGCATGAGAGCATCTCCAGCCGTTGGCCCCCCAGGCGGCGATTTTACGCGCCCCCTGGGGATGAGCCGGCGCTAAAATCGGCGCGGGGGCGAGCGGGTTCCCAGCCGCACGCCCAGGGTCACCTCCAGACACGGGGTTTTTTTGAAAAGAACTAAATTCAGCAAAGTTCGGCAAATTGGACAAAACATTCGGCTAAATTCGGCAAACTTGATATATGTTTGACATGTTTGACGTTACATAAGTTATTTAAAAAAACCAAACTAAGGGGCGAAGAAGTCGCTGAGCGCGGCGAAGTCGCAGACGTCGCCGCCATCCTCGTCGTCATCGGCGGCCTTCTCCTTCTTGATGGCGTGGCCGCCCCTGCTGGACCCCTAGCCGGCGTCGCCATGGCGGGCCGGTGGCGGCGTCGCGTCGTCGTCGCTATCGTCGAGGACGACGACACCTTCCTCGTCCCGGCCACGGTGTCGAGCTTCGAAGCGCTCGTTGGCGAGGCGCTGGCGCTCCAGCTTCGTGCGTGCCCAGTCATCGCGCGCCCATTTGAGGGCCGCCGCATCGTCGAGCTCCTCCTCCTTGACGCCGTCGGTGAGCCCGGACTCCGTCTTCACGACGGGGAGCCCCGGCTCCGTCTTGACAGCAGCGAGCCCTGGCTCCGTCTTTGTTTTGACGTAGCGTGGAGGAGCCGAGGAGGAGGCGCACCTACCGCCCTCGTTGATGACGATGCCGGCGCTGCGGGTGCGCCGACCGAGCGGCGTCTCCGCGGCGGGCTCGGCCTTGACGTCGAACAGCGTCGGGGAGCCGGAAGAGTGGGAGGAGGAGCGGGAGGAGGACTGAGAGGAGGAAGACGAGGAGGAGCCGAACCTCCTGGGCACCCACGGCCCGGCGCTCCGGCGGAGGGTGGCGGCTGCCACGGCAGGGTATGCCAGCGGCGGGTCATTGCCGCCCTCGAGGTACGCCAACGCCTCGTGGAGTGTGCGGCCAGGGACGCCCCACCAGACGCAGCGCCCGTCGTTGTTCTTGACGCCGCCCACCACCGGCGCCCCGTTCGTGGACGCCAGGCGCTGCGCCTGTCGGCGCTGGAAGTACTACGCCCACGACGCGTGGTTGTCGGCGGCGTACTGGGGGAGGGCGCGCTGCTCCTCCGTCAGGGACACCCGCACGCGGTCGACCTCGGCGGCGAAGATGCCGGGGCGCGCATCGACGTCGGGTGTAAGACAATAGGTTTTGGGGGAACTGGCACAACCCTCTAGGGGTGGCCTATCACATATATATAAAGATGTGATATACAACGTTACAATGTACACGTGTAAATACATAGGCAACATAGTCTAACACCCTCCCTCAATCTTAGTCACTTCCTAAAGAATCTAGAAGGGTAAGATTGCGTCGACAAGCCTCAAACTGTGGTAGAGGCAATGGCTTGGTGAAGATGTCTGCAAGTTGATCCTTGGAAGAGGTGAACTTGATTTGTAGTTGCTTCTAAGAGACACGTTCACGCACAAAGTGATAGTCAACTTCAATGTGTTTTGTTCGGGCATGGAATACCGGATTTGCAGAGAGGTATGTAGCACCGATGTTATCACACCAAAGAACAGGAGACTGTGGTTGGGATATACCCAATTCCCGGAGCAAAGACTGTACCTAGATAATCTCCGAAGTGGCATTGGCAACAACCTTATACTTAGCTTCAGTACTGCTACGTGAGACAGTGGTCTGTTTCCGAGCACTCCAGGTGACCAGATTAGAGCCTAAAAAACACAGCATAGCCCCCCGTAGATCGCCTGTCATCTGGATTGCCAGCCCAATCCGCATCAGAATATGCTGAAAGACATCCAGAGAAAGTCGGTCGACTATGCAATCCATGAGACACCATGAATCGAATGTAGCGCAAGATACGCTTAACAGAAGACCAATGAGGATCACGGGGTGACTGCAGATACTGACAGACTCGGTTAACAGCAAAAGAGATGTCCGGTCGTGTGATCGTCAAGTACTGAAGACCACCAACAATACTCTTGTACTCCGTCGCATCAGCAGAAGACAGAAGCTCACCATCAACAGCAGTGATCTTGTCAGTGATAGACATGGGTGTAGTCGTCGGTTTGCACTTAAGCATCCCAGCCCGCTGCAACAAATCCAAGGAGTACTTCTTCTGCGTCATAACCAGTCCATCAGCCCGAGAAGTAACCTCCACACCAAGGAAGTAGTGAAGCTTCCCAAGGTCCTTGACCGCAAAATCAGCACCAAGCGAGCGAACAAGAGCAGTAGCAGCCGACTGAGAGGAGCTGACCAGAATAATATCATCCACATAGACCAACAAGTACATAGTAACCTCAGGCCTCTGTAGAAGAAATAGTGAGGAGTCAACAGTGGACGATGCAAAACCATGAGCACGAAGGGCCAGTGCAAGACGAGCATGCCAAGCACGAGGGGCTTGCTTCAGACCATAAAGTGCCTTGGACAGACGACAGAGATGATCAGGACGGTCCGGATCAGAAAAACCCGGAGGCTGACGCATATAGACCTCCTCCTCCAACACACCATGGAGGAAGGCATTTTGGACATCAAGCTGACGAAGAAACCAACCTCGAGTAACTGCAAGCGAGAGAAGAAGCCTGATGGTAGTAGGCTTGACCACTGGACTGAAGGTGTCTTCATAGTCAAGACCAAAACGCTGTCGAAAACCACGAGCAACAAGACGGGCTTTGTAGCGCTCAATGGACCCATCAGAATGCCTCTTCACTTTGAAAACCCATTTAGAATCAATGACATTAGCCCGTGACGGTGGAGGAACAAGAGTCCATGTCTCATTGCGGATGAGAGCTTGATACTCCTGCTCCATGGCTTTTCTCCAATGAGGAATACGCATAGCAGCTTGATACGTGCGCGGCTCGGAGGAGGGATCCGCAAGGGCAGTAGTCATGCATGCAGCTAACCAGGCAACCGTACCGTCATGACGTTGCTTAGGCTGAAAAATGCCACTATGGCTGCGCGTATGTGGATGAAGAGCAGCAGCCGGAGCCATCGAAGTTGTTGATGACGACGAAGAGGCAGCAGAAGAGCCCGCAGCAGGAGCCGAGCTGGGCGAAGGCGATGGGAGTGGCCCTATCAGCGGCGGTTGCAACACCACGGTACCAGGCGAGCCAGGAGACTCGGGAGGTGACCCGGGACCAGGCGAACCAGGCGACTCAGGAGGCCCGGTGCCAGGCGATAGGCCGGGAGAGGCCGGCCCCGTAGACAGCGGCCCGGTCACTAGAGGCGAGGCAGTAGCGGGGAAAACCGGCCCAGACGCGGTCGGCGTGACTAGTGTCACGGGCCGAGCGGGCGATGAGGCCGGCCCAGACGATGAGGCGGGCAGCAGCATCGGATCATCACGTGATCGTGCATGGGCACGAGACCCAAGGCCATGCAGCGGCGCCATGCGATCGACGTAAACATCTGGGGGTGCCGACGACGAAGGCAAGGGCGACAAAGAAGGTGATGGCGCCTCTAAAATCTCCAAGCGAGCCCCACGTCCAGTGCCTGCACCATGGTTAGGCAACAATATAGGAGAATATGCAACATCATCAAATTGGTCAGAGGCAATAGAGGATGAATGCATAGACGGTGGATCATCGGTGGACACAGGAAGTTTGGCAAAGGAAAAAACATGCTCATCAAACACGACATCCCGAGATATATAAACACGATTAGTGGGAACATGAAGACATTTATTTCCTTTATGAAGAGAGTTGTAACCAAGAAAAACACACTTGTTGGAGCGAAACTCAAGCTTGAGCTTGTTATATGGACGGAGATGCGGCCAGCAGGCGCACCCAAAAACCTTAAAGAAGGTGTAATCGGGTTGTTCATTAAGGAGAACTTCAATGGGAGTCTTCATATTCAAAACACGAGTGGGAGTACGGTTGATGAGAAAACATGCAGTGGTGAAAGCATCACTCCAAAACCTAAACTGAACAGATGCATGGGCAAAAAGAGTAAGACCAGATTCAACAATTTGACGATGCTTACATTCTACTGAACCATTCTGCTGATGTGTATGTGGACATGCTAAACGGTGAGCGATCCCAAGCAACTGAAAGAAGGAGTTGAGGTTGCGATACTCGCCCCCCCCCCCCTAGTGCGACTGGACATGAACAATTTTGTGCTTGAGAAGGCGTTCAACATGTTTTTGAAACTGAACAAAAATGTCGAACACATCAGATTTATGTTTAATAAGATAAAGCCAGGTAAAGCGACTATAAGCATCAACGAAACTGATATAATAATTGTGACCACTGACAGAAGTCTGAGCAGGACCCCATACATCTGAAAACACAAGTTCTAAAGGATATTTCACCTCACGACTGGACTTCGAAAAAGGAAGTTGATGACTCTTCCCCTGCTGACAAGCATCACACACTGCTACATCTTTATTACTAGACACGCTAGGAAGCTCATGACGACGCAAAACATGACGGACAATAGGTGTGGCCGGGTGAGCAAGACGAGCATGCCACTGTGAGGGAGATACCCGAACTCCACTAAAAACGCGAGCGACGCCAGGATGCTCCAGACGGTAGAGGCCCTGGCACAGCCGCCCACTAAGAAGAATGTCCCTCGTGCCCCGATCCTTCATAAAAAGATCAAAAGGATGAAATTCACAAAGCACATTATTATCACGTGTGAGCTTAGGAACTGAAAGAAGATTACGTGTCACAGATAGAACTCTAAGAACATTGCGAAGCTGAAGACTCCTATTGGCATGTCTAGTGAGAAGAGATGCTTGACCAATATGAGAGATGTGCATACCTGCTCCATTGGCGGTGTGGATCTTGTCGGAGCCATGACAGGGTTCACGAGTGTGAAGCATCCCCATCTCACTTGTCAGGTGCTCTGTCGCCCCAGAGTCCATGTACCAGTGGGGATTGATGGAGTAGGACTGAGTGTGTCCCTGTTGCTTCGGCGGCGCCGGACGATCAGCCATGGCAACCTGACGAGCAAAGTTGCGTGTGTCCTTGCCGTCATTGCCAAGACCATGAAAACTCCGCTGAAAGCGTTTGTGGCTCTTGAAGGACCAGTGCCCCTCATTGCCACACAGCTGGCACACGCGTCGACCACCGGCCCCTGGTAGGGTTGCAGACACTGGGGGAGCCGAAGATGATGAAGACGAAGCAGGGGGCGGCCCCTTGGACGAGGTGCGGCCCCTTTAGTAGCGGCGTTCGCGGAGAGGGAGCCGTGACTGGCCTTGGAGCGGCGCGCCTCGACACGCTGCTCAGTGAGGAGAAGGCGGGAGTAGACCTCATGTGCCATCATGGGAGTCGAGTTGCCCCGCTCGTTGATGATCTCGACCAAAGCATCATACTCCTCGTCGAGCCCGTTGACAATGAAGGAGTTGAACTCGGAGTCAGTGAGCGGCTGTCCAATGGAGGCCAACGTGTTAGCAAGGCCCTTGACCTTGTTGTAGAACTCTGTGGCCGTGGAGTCAAGCTTCTCGCACTCGCCCAGCTGACGACGGAGCGTGGAGACACGAGCCTGAGACTGCTCCGCAAACGAGCGCTCAAGGATGGTCCATGCCTCATGAGACGTCTTGGCGAAGACAACAAGCCAGGCGACAGCCGGAGAGAGCGACCCCTGGATGGAGGAGAGGTTCGCCTAGTCCTGCCCCGTCCAAACGCGGTGAGCCGGATTGTAGACCGGACCGTGCATGTTGTCCACCAGTGCGGGGGGGGGGGCAAGGAGGAGAGTCGTCGACGTAGCCGAGCAGGTACTGGCTCCCCAGGAGAGGGAGAGCCTGCGCACGCCAGAAGATGTAATTGTCGGCCGACAACTTGATGGTGATGAGGTGGCCGAAGTGGAACGGCGGCGGCGGTGATGATCCCACCGAGGAGGCTGCCTGGGGCGCGAGCACCATGGAGGCAGTCAGGGGCGCCGGGGTTGCGGCCGACGCAGGGGCAGACGGCGCCGCGGCCGGGGCCGACGCCGCAAGGCCTGGCATCGAGGCTGACTCAGGCGCCCCTCGGTATAGCGGCGGGACAAGGCCCGCAACAAGGGAGACGGACGACGCGGCGCCAGTGTGGACCGCGAGCTCGTGGCCGAGCGACGACGCAGCCGGTGGTGTCGAGAAGAACGAGCCAACGCTCCGTGTTCCGAGCGGAGATTGGACGGCAGACGCATCCAGCGGGCGGGACAAGAGCGCCGCGAGGGAGGCCGGCAGAAACCCCGCAGTGGTGGAGCCGGAGGCAGAAGGACTCGTCATGGCAGCGACGTGATCGGGCGAAGGCACGATCGGGGCGGCGGCGGTGATGGCGGCGGCGCGGCGGTGCCATGGGGTTTAGGGTTTAGCGGAAGCGATCATAACCTAGTGTGATACCATGTAAGACAATAGGTTTTGGGGGAACTGGCACAACCCTCTAGGGGTGGCCTATCACATATATATATATATAAAGAGGTGATATACAACGTTACAATATACACGTGTAAATACAGAGGCAACATAGTCTAGCATCGGGCACCGGGTGGATCGGGACGCCCCCGTTGCTAAGCCTCCACCCCGTCGGCCCGGCGCGCATGTCCGACGGCGCCGGGATGTTGGCCTCGAAGAGGAGGTACGCCTCCCACTCCTGGAGCGAGCGGCGGCCGAAGCCGTTGGCCGCCGCTGCGTCGCCGGGGAAGCGTTCGGCCATCGCTGAGGGAAGGGAAAGGGGAGGAAAGGAGATAGGCAGAGCTCGGCGGCGGACGGCGGACGGGAGAGAGGCGGAGATCAGCGGCTGGTTTTGGGCTCGGGCTGGTGTGGCCAGCGGCAAGGTGGAGCCGCTGGTTTTATAGCCCGCGCCGTGTGTACGCGTGGCCGGAGGGGAGGCATCGCCGCGCCGTACGTGACGCGCCGTCCGTGAGGAATCAATGGCAAGGCTGACGCCGGTCAGCCTTGCCATTGATTCCCCGCGGGAAACCGAGGCGTTCTGGGGGAAAACGAGGCACGGTATCGCTGACGTGGCTGGCCCACGGCTCTTTCGCGCCAAAACCGCTCGCCCCGGCGCCCCAGCGCGCCTGGTTCAGCCTGGGTCCGCCGGCGCCAGTTTCGGCCAAAACCGACGAAAACGGACAAAACTGGCGAAAAATGGCCAAAACCGGCGCCAGTATTGGAAAAGTAGTTTTTCTCACAGCTTCATACGAGATATAACCATATTTTTATGCTCGGTCACTTTGCTTAGTTTACTGGTTGCGAGAAGTGGACAAGACCGGACACGAGAGCAGGAAAAAGGATGCTGACATGTCCTCTTTGCCCTGTACCTTTTCTTCACATGTTCGGCTCGGACCATGGGGAAATATCATCATGCAACCCTTCACATTCTACCTTGCTTCAAGTTTTGAAAGTTCATATTTAAATGTTGTGAAAAAATCTAAAAAAATTGTGGATGTTTCGAAATTTGTGGACCTTTCTCCTTCTTCCCAGCCTGTACATTCGCACCATATGTGCCGATGTGCATTGCCATGCATGCACAAGTAGGTGGGAAAAAATGGCGCGTGATAAACATACATGCAGGCAACAACAACATGAGAATTACAGACCATTCCCAATATTCATTCATGCAGTCAATCAACAGTCAACACCCATACAGAACATGTCAGATTTGGTTTGTTATTTCTCAGGTACCTGGATTTTTTTTGGTTGCGTCGGTACCTCTTGCTTCTTCCTTCCTTCTTAACCGTGCACCTCACCGGTGAAGAAGCCCCTCGCCAGAGAAGAACCACCCACTACCATCTATCTTAGGAGGAACTCATAGCTCATTATCTATCCTAGAGGGAAACCATAGCCCAATTATCTACCTTAGGGGTGTGGGTTACAGGGGATCGCTAGAGTTGTTCATCGTGGTGCAGGGCTTAGAGGGATGGCCGGGGCGGTGGCCAGCAACAGGTGTGCGCAAGCGCCCGCCGGCCACGGGTGATGGAGGCCAGCGGTTAGGACGGGACAAACTGGGGGATGCGGGAGGAAGAAGAGAGGAAGAAGGTTAAAGATCGACAGTGTAATCTGACCGTTGGATTAAGATCTAGTGATTCCCGGGATAAGTGATGGATGAATTGTTTTCATGTACCTGGTGAATAATCGTTCCTTATTAGATTATGTTTTTGCCAAAAATTGAAAGCGCATTGCGCTTCTGGATAATAGTAGCACCCACTCTACCTTAAAAGGAATCGATATGTAGGTACTTCACATTGTGTGCTTTCGATATCAAAGCATTGAAAATTAGTAGTAATTGTTATCCTGAGTATAGAATTTAGAGAGGCAATAGGAGAAAAAGGGCGAATTTTGTTGCTCGACAGTACTCTCATTTTTTGGGCCCACCTATCCGCTGAACAATGACATCGAGAAGTGATAGCGACAAACGATGTAACAAATCTAAAAAAACAAATGGTGTATCATGGTAAGACCGTTAGAGTACCAAGTAAAAAAAAGACCGTTAGAGCACGAAAATACAGACTGGAACATGGCTCCACGCTCATGCATGTAAATGGTAATTTTTTCTAAAAATATACTAGAAAAAATAAAATAAAGTAAAAAGGATTTTTGGGTATCAAACTTGATCGATCATTCTACTCACGCGTTAAGTTTTGTGAAGGAATGACATCTGTGATATTCTTAGTGAAGAAAATACAATCAATGTCTTACTATTTATTCAAATAGTATTTTGTAATAACTTTGATTTTGACTTGTTTTGTTCAAATAACATGAATGTTTCTTCATGAAATTTTACACACGAGTTGGATGGTTGATCAAGATTGATACCCAAAAATTCCATATTTTTTTACTATTATAATGAGTGCACGCGGAACCATGTTCAAAGATATCATGTCTGTGTCTCGTATGTCTAATGTATAGCTGGCTGATGGCCTCCCGTCTATTTATTATCACTTATCCTCCTTATGACCTTTTTGTTATTTTGCAGGCTTGTTGAGTTGATGCCCCTAGCATGCACTTTCTTTTTATGTTTTTCGCACTCTTGATGTTGCTTGTGGACCTTAGGTCTTTGATGTGCTGGTATCGTTGTTGTGACTTTATTTATAAAATGAAGAGAAAAACCCTTATCGGTATAGCTGGCTGACGGCTATATGATGTTGACATGTCATATAGAGCTATCATTTATAGTTACTCATATAATGTGGCTAGCTATAAACTTGGAAATTGGGCCAGTCATTTTTGCCCCTTCCCCTTTTCTATATCTTCAATTTATTATATTCATCTAGGAGTATGTGAAGAGGTAGGTTTTTGCATGACCGCCCACTCACCACATTTTGGTTGTCTGCCTTCTCCATGTAGACAAAAGTTCTACATAAACGGTATAAGCTCCTTATTATGCTTGATTTGTGCATGGTGTGCCTTCGTCATATGGGCAATACAAACTACAACACTGTATTTGCGAGGATGGTGAGGGATAGTCAGAGTTGTCTTGAGTTGTGCATTTGGTGGTGTCAGTGTCCTTCCTCCCTCGTTGTTCTTTGTGGTGTCTGCCAAACCTTCGTCATTCGAAGCCTTTGGTGGTGATCGACTGCTTTCTCTTGGCTTGATTGCCTCTTTGTGCGAGCATGATCACCACTTGAGTGACATCTCAAATTATTCGTGCACACATATACTTGCTAGGATACCTGGTTTCGAGCTCCGGATTAAAACTCTAGGTCATAGTCACGGTTGGTCATACCTGACAATGATGGTACTTTTACGTTGTTACCCTGTTGAAGACATTGCTCAGACGTGATCTTCAGGCTGAAAACCCGGAATCTAGCCTCTTGTAGTTGGATCCGACGACAACGACGTTTGGGGTCATTCGACATTGTTGTTGAAGAACCTTTTCCCTTGTCCTTGTATTGTCAGGAGATAGTTGGTGCTGATGGTTGTTTAATTTATTATAGTTCTTTGATTGTTGTTTGTTGGATGTGTGCATTCTCATCATGCATATGCCATACATCATTTTAAGTGAACAAGGGCATCTTCAACGCGGACCCTCAAAACTCCCACAATGGTCCGGACCGAGCTGTGCGGACACTAAAAGCCATCCAATGTGGTACCCCCATCAAACCGCAGAAGCGGCCGCTTGTCCAAAATCCCACAAACCAGATGAAAACCACAGGGAGGTTTGTGGGCGTCCTGACCGCCGCCACGTACGGCCAAAAAACCCTCTCTGCCTAAAAGACTCTCTCCCACGAAGCGGTTGTCATGTATTCATATCAGTCAGGCCACTCCAGAGCAAACGTGACTCCACGCGGTATTGATGCCGGTCAGAGGGATCGTGACCGGATGAGCAGGCGTCCTCGCTTTAATGCTGAGGCGACAACGGAGAAGCCTATTGTCCGCCCGTTTACCCGCCCACACCTATTTATGAACGGCTATGACGCCCTCCACACCACACCCTACATCCTCTTCTCTCTGTTCACCACCTCTCTGCTTCTTTCCGTGTCCGTTTGCCGCCGTCAACGATGCCAAAGTCGTTGTTCTCCACACCGGCAAGTGGCAGCTCCGGATCTCCTTCCGGATCCGGATCTTGGTGGCACCGCCGTCGCTCCCCCGGGAAGGAGAAGATCATCCTCTCCTCTAGCCACGAGGAGGAGCAGGAGCCGCAACCGTGTCTCCTTGCAGAGGCAGCGACGACATAAGAGGAGTACCAGGCGCAAATGAAAGATCATGCTCGAGCGGTCGCGTCAAGTACCGCGATCCCGCGCAGCCCTCGCCACCGCTCCACCGCGTCAAGGCGTACTATAAATTGATTTAGGGCTTTTTAGGCTTTAGTTGAACGGACGAGATGTTTCGTTGACATTTTTGTGACCCATGATCCAACTCACTCCACGGTCTAGAAGCATCATGCCCCTCCCGGTTCATGGGACAGCTGGCTGTGAACAAAAGGCTATCACAAGCAGGCTCATGCGCGATCCACTGCTCCGTCCTGATCTTGTTTCAGCGCTCAACTGAACCACCCATGCCAAACGCATCAGATTCTGTTTCCCCAATGCTGTCGTACAAGCAAGGAACAATGCACACCAGCTGGGCTGATGACAAGCACGACATGGTCGGTCGAGAAGCATCGCTGTACTGCCGGTGCACCTGAGGGTATGCAGACGTGTATACACACGGCTAGGTCTCTGCACACTCCTCCGACGATCCTCACATGCATGCACAGGTCGGTGAAAGTGGTTTCTCTGAATAAGCCAATCGGATCAGACCAGATCATGTCAGGTTATCTATGATTAAGTTTCTGGCAGTAATCGTTCATTTCAGTCAATGGTAGGTCGACGGCCATGCCAATCACACGACATTGCCTTCTGTTATGCCACAAACGGTTTTGGTTGCTGCTGGCAAAATCTCTTTTTCTTTTCTTTTCTTGAGGTTCCGGGTGCCTACAAGATGCAGCTGCTTTGCTCCCTTTTAGCCATACTAGAAAAGAAGAAGAATGAAAACAGAGATCTGGTGCATAAATAAAAAAGAAGAAGCAGAGCTGGTTCTTTATCCTTTTTCGTACAACTTTGGGTTGACCGTAAACGATTCTTTCCCAACATCTCAAGTCAGCATGATTCCCAAAATTCGAATGAGACCACCCACCCCAAAAAAGAAAAGAAAACATTGCGCGTCCAGCTAACACAAGTATCTATCTGAAAATCAGTCTGTACACGTCTGTCATAGCACTCCGTTCGTGCACAACCACTACATTATTATGCTTTAAATATTAACAAGGTAGTTTTCTCGGAGCTTGCTTCCTGGTGGATGTAACCATTTTTCTGCTCGAGTAGTTTATTGGTTCCAGACAAAACAGCATGACGCCTTGTACATGGCGTCTTTGACAGTGGCGTTATATAGTCTAGCATGACTTGCCCCGGGTGTAGGAAGGGCCATTTTGTGATTTTTTAAAAAAATAAGGTCATTTTATGCTGAACTTTGCCCAAAGTATCAGTTTTGTCATTTTTCACTCATCTTTGTGGCCCCACCTTGAGCTTGGATTGGATCATATGCCCCTTTTCCCCAAACCTGGAGGACATGTACATGCGCTGCTGACGTGGCACTCGCATCACATGTGCCATTCTGCACGCATGCACAAGTGGCTCGTCACAAAACAAAGCACGCATGCATGCTGCATGCAGCCAAGGAAGCAGATGAATGTCAGGTTATATGCCACCACATTACCTTTGCTATTTATAAAACTTCAAAGGTTTATTTTTTTTGTAGAATTTTTTTTAACAAGGTTGCTTTCTGCGAGATCTAAACCAAATTTTCCCTCCCTTAGTCCCTTAATTTACTGGCTTCCCAGAAGTGGATATGATCGGGCATGACGTTTCGTCTTCGTGGCCCTCTACCCCTTTTCTTCACAAACTTCGAGCTCCCGTCACATGTGCCTTTCTGTGCGAATTCAAGCATTGATGCATGGCATGCACAAGTAGGTGAGGTGAGAACAAATATTTTGGCTCGTGACAAACATGCATGCATGCCCCTGCCGCCAAAGAGCAGCCCAATCCCGTTTCCCATTTGTTCCATTTATGCATTTAGTCAACCGCCAACACCCATGCAAAACGCACACCAGATTGAAGCCTTGCAAAAACTCCAAATGATCTCATCGTGCTTCGAGATAACAGTAATCAGGTCTCTTTTGATTTATAGGAATATTGTAGGAATTTCATAGGATAGGATTTTCAAAGAAAAAAAATTATGGAGTCTTTGGTTTGTAGAAATGGATTCCTATTTCTATGTAGGATAGGTACCAATCATTCACATTTCAAAGGAGAAAACATTAGCCTAGACTCAATGAAATATTTTTTATCCTATGCATCAAAAGACATGTCTTTCTCTATAAAAATTGAGATGCATGTCATGTCACTTTTTATAATTTTACTATTTCAACGAAATTCATCTATAAACCAAGGAGGCCTAAACCGATAGTTCACATCATATGCGGTGTGCTTTCAACATCGGGGCGTTAGAAATCTGACGGCACTGGTTTTCTTCCTTCCTCTCATGAAGGCCATGGACGAAAAAGTTGCTATCCGGAATAAAATTTTGGTAGGCTCCACTTTTAAAGAAAAGGCAGGCAAGAGCAGAAAAAAAGGGACGAATTTGGTTGTTTGGTGCGGCTCTCGTATGGCATGCTGAACAGCGATAGCAACAAGTCAATAGCCACAAATTTAGGTTTGGATCATGCTGAGAATAGTATTGTGATGAACAAGTGTGTCCAAACTAGCTAGTAGTTTTCAGCTCCACCGAAATTATATCATAAATCAATCAGACGATAAGTCTCTCTACACTGACCTTCCAACGGCCATGAAGAAACTAGGATAGCTATGATGTCGCTGCAATTGCACCGTATCTCACCAAAAATGTCTGTGATCACGGAACCAAAAAGATGTTGATGTGTCGCCTTCATGCCCTTTTCACATGTTGAACTTGGATCACGGTGACCGACCGGACCAGATAATGGTACTCTCTTACTTTGATTTTTTTTTTGCGAGGAAATATCTGATCTATTCATCATCTGTCATGGTAGTACAACGAACACTAGAAGTAAAATTTACATCCAGGTCCGTAGACCACATAGCGACGACTACAAGCATTGAAGCGAGCCGAAGATGCGCCGCCGCCATCGCCCCTCGCTCGTTGGAGTCGGGCAAACATTGTTGTAGTAAACAGTCGGGGAGAAGTCGTGCTAAGGCCCCATAGGACTAGCGCACCAGAACGACAATCGCTGCCAATGAAGAGTAGTGATGAAATTATTTGAAGCTTTAACTTTGTTCAAGTCAAATTTCGTTAACTTAACAAAAAAATAAATGTATATATCACGATCTACATCACCAAATTAATTTTATTAGATTCTTCGTACACGTATGTTGTATTTGATATTATCAATATATCACACTACATATTTTCTATAGACTTTATTAAATATGGAGAAGTTTGACAAAATATGTCATCTCTCTACTCCGGCCTTCCACGACCAAGAAGGAAAAGGTGGTATAGCTTTGATGTCATTTTAATGTCACAATATATATCTCACCAAAATAATCTTCTCATTCGAATTATTTGACTACCAAACCAAGAAAGATGCTGTCTCGTCGTATTGAGCCAGCATGCATGCATGCATGGATCACGGTGATGAGCAGTTAACTCCACAGTGCTGCAGACTCCATGGAGGAACAGGGGAACGAACCACCCACAAGGATCGTGGTTGAATTGCATGCGCGAGGGCAGAATGGTCATTCTCCACTCCTGTCCTGTGTGTGTATGCACTGCTGGCTCTGCTGGGAGTGGCGAGCATGCACACGACGACAGTATAGAACTATAGATATCCCTCTACGATTTTCTCTGATATATCAAAGCTGCAGTGTGGAATTTCGCTATCGTTTTTCGTCGGGACAAAAAAAAAAGACATGCAAGCCAGTCAACGGTCTAAGGCCCATGCGAAAGAACACATCGGATTCCCTATTGTTATTCAACATTATTATAAATGGAGTAGCAATGCACCCACCCACACGCACACACGCAAGTTATGCAGTGGTGAGAGGGAGAAAGAAGCCAGAATATGGTTGCTTGATTCGGCAGCCTTATGACATGGGCCCACCTGTCTGCTGAACAGCGACAACAAGTCAACAGCCACGAATGCTGGATCATGGCAAGAATAGTGGCATGATGAGGAGTAAGCATGTCCAGAGCTTTCAGCTCCACAAAAACTAGTACTAACACAAATCAATTTATGATTGCCATCTCTGTGCACTGACCTTCCAACGAACACGAAGAAATAAGTAATTGCCACATGCTTTTAGACGAAATAATTGCCATATATGCTTTCAGAGAGACCCAGGAGCAAACAACATGCACGGCCGCATGCAAGCTGCAACAGCACATCAGCTTACCACACAGAACATGCATCGATTAGTCAAAGGCAGGCATGTTCCAAGCAGCAGGTGGCTTTCAGTTGGGTCCTAAAGAGACCTCCAAATGTCCCCGCAAAAAAAAAAAAGGAGACCTCCAAATGGGGCTGCTTTGGAACCACTGCATGCATGATTGCACCTGGAGACCCATCATAATCACACCATCCTCCTTTGGCTTTGCAACAGCCACCACTTCATCATACAAAAATGGTCAAGCATGCAAGATGGAACACGGTACTGTACTAAGGTGTTCATGTGATGGTTTAGACGAAATTTGTCAAATCCACCACACACGGTCGACTTTAAAACTTTTCTTTGATCACTAGCTTTATCTTGTTTGTCCACGTAACTTTTTTGTTGTACGTTCTTTTGTTATGACTCGCGTAAATGAATAGAGCTATACCTATTTACTCTACTGTACCTTCGTGTGTCATGTGTAGCTGTTAATTTTTAAACGGGTTTAGTGATTCAACCAAACGCCATGTAGTGTATCATCCCAGTCCAACACATGCCACCAAACGCTAGGAAAAAAATTGCTTTCCTGATGTGGTCAGCCCATCTGCAGCCTACCAAACAATGTGCAAAACATAGTTTCTGTCTGTATTTTACTCGGTCCCGCCCAACTCGTGTCACAGATGTAAGAAAGACTACGGAAATGATGAAACCAAACAGGCCCTTGTTGACAATTTTACTTTACTTTCGAATGTTTTGTTTGAGACATTTGTGACCCATGATCCACCTCACATAGTCCAGAAGCACCATGACCCATGATCTAGTTTGAGTGGTCAGCTGAAGCACCCACGCCAAACGCATCAGATTCCGTTTCGCCAATGCTGTCGTCCAAGGAAGGAACAATGCGTACCAGCTGGGCTGATGACAGGAACGACATGGACGGTCGAGAAGCATCGCCGTGCCGTCGGTGCACCTGAGGGCATCCAGACGTGTATGTTTACACTCCTCTGACGAGTGACGATCTATGTTTCGTCAGATGATTAAGGTTCGCTACTCTTTCATTTCAAAGAGCAACCCGCACTAGTTCTCGGTTCATTCGGTCAACGATTTTGTCATCTGCTGGCAATTAAAGTTAATCGTTTTTTCTTTTTCTTTTCTTGCGCTTTCGGGTGCCTACAAGATGCTGCTGCTGCTTTGTTCCCTTTTGGCTAGGACTAGAAAAGAAGAATCAAAACGGCATGAGTGAGGCGACTGCGGGGGCGACGGCAGGGGCGTTCTCCGTCCCCGGCCTTGGCGTTCGGCGGTGAGTCGGGGGCCGCTTCTGGGCGCTCGCCGACGACGATGCGGATGGGGAGGCGGATGCGGACTCGCCGGAGTCTCCACCGTCGCCGACGCCATCTGATCTGATTTGCGAGTTCTTTCATTCAGGTTACGATGAGGAGGAGGTGGCATCGACTATAGACAAAGTGCTGCCACTAGATGATCCGGCAAGGGTAGGCCTGCACGCGGGGGAGAAGAAGGAGATGATCCGGCGAGTCGTTCATCGGAGGACGGCGGCGACGGCGATCAGGCCATGGAAGGGCCCCCTCCCCAAGGTATGTCTATCAAATCTTACTCTTTCCGATTTAATTCGTCCGGAGTCTTGGACCAAGGTTGTGAGGAGGAAGAAAGGCCGCCGGGCGGTGGCTCGGCCGGCGCCGGCGGTGATCGCGGCGTCTGCTCCGGAAATCCCGGTGATCGGGATCAGAGCCGCCCGGGCGCGTCGTTTGAATCAGTTGTTGGGCCCAGAAGGGCTGGCTGTGGGCGCGAGGGGTTTGGGCCGGCTGGCGACTGGGTATTCGGCCCAGAGTGAGTCGATTGTGAATGGGTTGGGATTAGCTGGGTATGAGGCCCAGGCAAAACCGGAATCTACTACAGGCGATCACGTAGACGCATGCATGGTCTCGTCTCGTCGTGATCGAAGCCCCTCGTCGCCGCCGCCAAGGGTTCGGCCTCGCTGCGCCGTGCCTGGCTTTCCTGCGTGCAAGACGGGCCGAGCTGCGCGCATCCCTCCCCTCGCGGCGGCAATGGCGGGTCGCGAAGGTGGTGGTCCGTCGGGGCCTAGACCCTCGGCTCCCGTGCCGGCCGCTGCGGCGACTCGGGCGCCACCGCTCGCTCAGCAGCCGCCGCCCCGTGCGGGGGGGGGGTGTGCTCCGTCGCGCGCTCAGCAGCCG
>NC_057808.1:36815351-36890347 GCF_018294505.1 Triticum aestivum | reverse complement strand
CGCGCAGCCACAACCGAACCGGGCGGAGCCGGGACAAGTGGAGCTCGCGGGACAGCCTCCCGCAGCGGCTAGGGCTGGGCCGCCGGCGCGCCGAGGTGGCGGCGGTAGTGGCGCGGGTCATCATCGATACCCGGCTTTCCGAGGCAGAGATGCAGGCCATGCTGGTCGCGGCCCACCCCGGGGTCAATGGGCGGATGACGGATATGACGCATATGGCGAGGGTCAGCATCGCGGTTCGTCATCATCGGGCGGAGGTCGTGGCTATGCTTGGCAGAGCGATGGGACGACGGAGCGTCCGTTTTACGGCCCTCCGAGAGGTTTTGTTGAGGGTCATCTGGCCCGGACTACCGGCAGAGAGGTGGTTTAAGAGGTTTTCATGCTGGTCGCGGTGGCAAGAACCGCAACCGTCAGCCTCCGCCGCCCGCCACTATAGTTTCCGACGTCGCTGAGCCGACGGTGTCCTCGGAGGTGGTTGCTGCGCAGACGCCCGCGTTGACTGGGTAGGTCTTGGCTGCAGTTTCGGCTTTGGCTAATGCGGCAGTGCCCGCGAATGAGCCGGCGGTGGCGGGTGCTTTTGGAGCTTCTGACGAACCGGACGGTGAGAAAGCTAGCAAATGGGCCCGTAAGAAAGAGAAAATGCTTTGCTATCGCTGTGGTGAGCGGGGGCACTTCATTGCTGAATGCACTGCTGAACTTCGTGACACTTGCTCCAAACCGGTGCATGCTACGGGGGAGTGCGCGCTACTGCGTGAACCGATGCCGGGTGTTACAATTTATGGTGTGTGCTATGCTGAGTTGATGTTTTTCGAATCTCCTAGTGCTATGGAGATCCCAGATGTGCCTCAGAGTGCGACCACGGGGGTAGTGAAAGTGACCAAGGCTGACTTGTCTGAAGCACAAATCATGCACAGGCTTAATGAGCTAGCTCCAGGTAACCTTCAGTGGGAACTTATTAGGCTCGAGGCTAATATGTACAAGGTTGACTTTCCCTCGGCTGAGGACTTGCAGCGGCTTCTGAGTTTTTGGTTATGCAGAGTACTTGGCACTGAGTGTATCCTCGAGTTTCATGAGTGGAAGAAGGTTGAGCCAAAGCGTAAGCCTCTCACTCAGGTTTGGCTCCGATTCTCGGGGGCACCTTCGAAGCCGTTGAATGATGTTCGAGTCGCGGCTAGCTTGGGGACACTGGTTGGGAAAATCGAGAGGGTGGATATGGCCTTTACCCGAGCAAACGGGGTGGCCAGATTGCTTGCCAGTGTCCTGGATATTGAGTACGTGCCAGATGTGGTTAAGTGGACTCATAGAGGCAGGATTTACAACCTCCAGATCGAGTTCGAGGACATCGAGCTTTTCTCTGAGGCCTTGGCAGGGAATGATGTTGACATGCTTGATACGGATGATGGCTCGGGTAACAAGGAGGTGCGAGAGGATGACCGTGGGCGCGATGCGTCTAACATCCCGGGTTCCGACGTGCAGGCACCCGGGAAAGGGACTTCACCTTCGACTGCTGCACCCTTGAACACGTCGAGATTTGGTTCGTTTGAGCCTGCCTCTGCTCCTCCTCGATTGTGGAGCGATCGGGTGGAGTGTGATGATTTGCATGAGTGATCGCTTCCTCCATTGGATTTTGTTGCTGCTGACGTACCGGTGGATGGTTGTGCCGAGGAGTTTGTTGCTGCGATAACCTCGGTGGAGAGTTCACCGACACCACCGTCAGTGATCGGTCTGGGCGCTTAGCTATGCCTCGATGGTGGGGATGATCTTGGGTAGGCGGCCCTACGATCTCCCTCTCTGAGTGGTGCTTCCCCGTCGGCGAGGAGTCCGGCGATGACTGGTGTGGAGGTGGCCGTGCCGTGGGCCAGCGGTGCGGACGGACCGGGAGGGGGGCGCGGGCAGGAGGCCTCTGCCCCTGCCTCTCCTATGGCGTACACGGCTACGGCGACCGGACCGGGAGGGGGGCGCGGGCAGGAGGCCTCCGCCCCTGCCTCTCCCATGGTGCACTCGGCTGTGGCGGCGTCCACGGCGTCTGCCTCGCCGTAGGTGATGAGCCCGGTGTTGTCCTTGCCACCTACCAGCAGTGGGGCCAGGTCGGGAGGGGCGCGGGCAGGTGGCCTCCGCCCCTACTTCTCCCTTGGAACCATTGGTTGGTGGGGCTCCCGTGGCGTCCCCAGGATCCGGACACCGGCCGATGTCGCGAGAGGGGACAGGAGTTTCCTCGGTGCGTACGACGGTTCTCGGTTGTACCCCAGCTGCTTCAGTTCAGTTGAGCCCTATTGGGGGTTGGGCAGGAGGCCCCACCCCAAGCGGGGCCACGCGGGAGGAGATCATTGATTTTGGAGGAATCCCGGATCCCGTCTCTGAAGGACGACGGATGAGCAGTCGCCTCCAGGATCAGTCGGATGTTGATGACATGCAGCTAAGGTGCGCTATGCGGGCGGCCAAGCTTCGTGACATTGAGGTCACTACTGGTATGTCGGTCAATACGTCCAATTCTATTCTGCATTTTTTCAATGCTGAGATTGTTCATAATGCAAATCAGTTAGGGGTTTCACTAGGTAGTAATGGCAGTGAACTCTCTAGATCAGTTAATGATATCCTGGATCTTGAAGCAGAGCGTGCTTTAGAAATGATTCGTAACTTAGCAGCCGTTAAACCCATGAACGATTCGGACATAGATGCGTTGGGAGTCCGGGTTCTTGATAGTTCTTGTGCAGATCTTGCCCCTTCACTTCCTGATACAGAGGAGGATGAGGGATATAGTTCCCCAAGGGACTCTACCCATGTAGGTGTTCCGGACATTAGGTCCACGGAGCCCGGTTGTGAGGACCGGCCGGAGGATCAAAATAGGCCTAAGCGGAAGTGGAAACGAGAGGTTTATCTAGCTTCGGCTGTGCATAGAAGTGCTAGGATCCGTACCTCTAAAAATTTCATGATGAAATATGAGAGGAATTTTTTGGAATAGCAGAGGTCTTAAAGACTTGGCTAAAAGAAGGTTTCTAGCGGATGCGTCCATTGAACACTAGTTGGTTTTATCGCCCTTTCCGAAACTGGAAGGGACAATTTCATCCCCCAGTTCCTTAGCACTTTATTGGGAGGTGTCGATTTCGACTGGCAATTCCTACCTCCAAGAGGAAGGTCCGGTGGGATCTTACCTGGGGTTAAATGCGATTCGTTGGAAGTTCGGAGTGTGGTCATGGGAGATTTTGCGGTCAAGTTTCGGGTCAAACCAAAGGCCGATGGGTTTAATTGGGCATTGGTGGCGGTGTATGGTGCTGCGCAGCCAGAACTCAAACCAGACTTTTTGGCTGATCTTGTCCATATTTGCGGCAACAAGCAGCTCCCAATCCTGGTTGGGGGGCGATTTTAACATTATTCGAAGGAGGGAGGAAAAAATAATGAGAATTTTGACGGCAGATGGTCGTTTATGTTTAATACCATAATCGAAAGCCTGGATTTTAGAGAGATAGAGCTTTCTGGTAGGAAATTCACTTGGGCCAATACGTTGCCAAACCCGACATTTGAGAAGCTGGATCGTGTCCTCGCTAGCGTCGAATGGGAGCAGAAGTTTCCCCTGGTAACAGTCCAAGCGTTATCGCGCACGATCTCGTACCACACCCCGTTGCTCATTGACTCTGGTGAGGCAACCCATGTGGGGAATAAAAACACTTTTTCTTTCGAATTAGCGTAGTTCGAAAGAGAAGGGTTCCTGGATCTGATAGCAAGGGAATGGGCTAAAGATTCAGGAGGGAGGTCTCCTGTTGAAAGATGGCAGAATAAGATAAGGCATCTACGAAAATTCCTTCATGGATGGGCTACGCATATGAATGGGATTTATAAGGTTGAAAAGGAAAGGCTCCTTGTACTTATTCAATCCCTAGATTTAAAAGTCGAGTCCACTATTTTAGATACCAGAGAGCTGGAAACTGAAGTGGAGGCGGAGTTGAGACTGAAAGAACTTCTTCGAGAGGAGGAATTGAAGTGGGCATTGTGAGCTAAAGTTCGCAAAATCATCCAAGGGGATGACAACACTCAATTCTTTCATATGATTGCAAATGGAAAGCACCGAAAGAAGAGGATATTTCAGCTGGAGCAGGATGAGGGGACGATTTTAGGACAGGAAAACCTAAGTTTATATAACCAATTACTATAAGCAGTTGTTTGGGCCTCCGGAGGATAACCTCGTATCCTTGGATGAGTCCAGGGTTGAGGATGTCCCTCAACTTGCTGCGGACGAGAATGATATTTTGACTGCCCCATTTACGGAGAAAGAGGTGTTTGAAGCTATTTCACAAATGAAGAACAATAAGGCTCCAGGGCCGGATGGTTTCCCGGCGGATTTTTATAAAAAGTGTTGGCATATTATCAAAAGGGATTTGTTACCGATGTTCCATGATTTATTCTCTGGAAAACTTCAATTGTTTCAATTAAATTTTGGAACGATAACTTTACTTCCTAAGAAAACAGAGGCCGTTCGAATTGAGCAGTTCTGGCCTATCTGTCTTCTTAATGTAAGTTTCAAAATTTTCACCAAGGTTGGGACTAATAGGCTTACGCAAATTGCGCACTCTGTGGTGCAGCCGTCCCAAACTGCTTTCATGCTGGACAGAAACATCCTAGAAGGGGTTGTCGTCCTACATGAAACGCTCCATGAAATCCACACGAAAAAACTAGATGGAGTTGTTTTCAAAGTGGACTTTGAGAAAGCGTACAATAAGGCCAAATGGCCATTCCTTCAACAGGCCTTGCGTATGAAAGGTTTTGATCAGGCCTGGAGACACCAGGTAGACTCTTTCACACAAAAAGGGAGTGTTGTAATTAAAGTGAATGATGACATAGGTCACTACTTCGAAACACACAAAGGTCTGAGGCAAGGCGATCCGATGTCACCTATCTATTCAACATAGTGGTCGATATGTTGACAATTCTAATAGGAAGGGCTAAGGATGCGGGTCAGGTGGGTGGCCTCGTTCCGCACTTAGTTGACGGAGGTGTGTCCATCCTACAGTACGCTGATGATACTATCATCTTCATGGAGCATGACTTGGCAAAAGCGCGAAACATGGAGCTGGTGTTATGCTTATTCGAACAATTGACCGGGTTAAAGATTAACTTCCACAAAAGCGAATTGTTCTGTTTTGGAAGAGCTTATGATGACCAAGATGCGTACAAACAATTGTTCGGGTACGAATTGGGGGCTTTACCTTTGACGTATTTAGGTATACCAATCCACCATCGTAAGCTGACAAACAGAGAATGGAAGTGCATTGAGGATCGATTTGAGAAGAAACTGAGCTGCTGGAAGGGCAAGCTGATGTTATACGGAGGCCGATTAATTCTCATTAATTCGGTTCTCACGAGTATGCCCATGTTTCTCCTCTCCTTTTTCGAGGTACCAGTTGGAGTTCGAAAAAGGCTGGACTTCTATCGATCACGTTTTTTCTGGCAGAGTGATGAACTAAAACGAAAGTACAGACTCGCTAAATGGGATATCATTTGTAGGCCGAAAGACCAAGGGGGTCTAGGTATCGAAAATCTTGAGGTGAAGAACATATGTCTTCTCAGCAAGTGGTTGTATAAGCTATCTGTAGAGACGGAGGCCACAGGGGCTCAGATTTTGCGTAAGAAGTACCTTCACTCTAAAACCTTGTCCCAGGTGACAGTGAGGTCGACTGATTCGCCTTTTTGGAAAGGACTGATGAGAGTTAAATCACTCTTTTTCAACAGGACAAAGTTTATAGTTGGAAACAGTACCACTACGAGATTCTGGGAGGATACATGGCTAGGGGAGACGCCCCTCGCACTCCAATATCCTTCTTTTTATAGCATTGTTCAGCGTAGAGACGCTTACGTTGCAACAGTACTGCAGTCCACTCCTCTCAATATTCAATTTAGGAGGACGCTAGCGGGAAACCGTTGGGAAGCCTGGCTCCATCTTGTGAGAAGATTGATGGATGTTCAGCTGTCTCAACAGTCCGATCAGTTTTGCTGGAAACTAACTAAGAATGGAGAGTTTTCGGTTAAATCCATGTATTTGGATGTTATCAACTCTAGCGCTATTCCTCGTTCGAAACATGTTTGAAAAGTCAAAGTACCTTTGAAAATAAAAGTGTTTATGTGGTTTGTGCATAAACAAGTCATTTTAACCAAGGATAATTTGGCAAAACGCAACTGGACAGGATCTACAAGATGTAGTTTCTGCGACCAAGATGAATCCATCAAACACCTCTTTCTTGACTGCCCTTTGGCAAAAATATTGTGGCGGACGGTTCACATAGCATTTAATATTACTCCTCCGAAGTCTATCAACACGTTATTTGGGACGTGGCTAGATGGGATAGACTCCGAAACAGCGAGACACATTCATGTAGGAGTATGTGCTTTATTATGGGCAGTCTGGAACTGCAGAAATGATTTGGTCTTTAACAGAACAACAAATATTCATTTTTTGCAGGTTATCTTCCGAGCCACTGCGTTGATCCATTTGTGGTCGCTACTCACTCCGACAGAGGACAGGGAGCGTATGGTTACTGGATCTACCCGATGGGAGATGGTAGCACGTACTATTTTCAACCTATTTGGATGGCGGTCATGTAATAAGATAGGCAATTAGTGATCCTATCTTTTTATGCCAGCCGGTTGTGGCTTTTCTATTACTTTTTAGCTCTTTGTGAGCCTTTTTTGTTCTTTGATCGAGACATGAAGACCTGTGTTGAACCTGTTGCTTATTAATAATTATGACCGTATGCATCGTTCTAATGCAGAGACCGGGGATAACCCCCTTTTCGAAAAAAACAACAAGAAGAATAAAAACAGAGAACCGGTGCATAAAAAGGAAGAAGAAGCGGAGCTGATTCTTTATGCTTTTCCTACAACTTTCGGTTGACTGTCAACGATTCTCTCCCAACTAAATTCAAACGAGAGTTAAAAGCACCAGGAGTCCTAGAACTTGTTCTCAATGTGATGCTTTAGTCCTACAACTTGAAATTTGACCCTACCCAGTCCCTCAACTTGCATAAGATGTGCAAATTTGGTCCTGACGAATCAGAGAGCGCCATGTGGACGTGTGGGTGCATACCCGGTCAGCGCGTGCTCTTTTGCAAAGAGGCCCCTGGCGTTGCTGTGAATCAACCCGCACAGATAAGCACTTCTCTTAATCAACCCACGAAGACACCAACTTACACAACCAAACCATCAACTCAAACGAAAAAACCTAAACGCAACCATGCATGCATGCACGCGTGCCAAAGATATAGGTAAGCAGCTAGCTAAAGCCCACTCGATGGCAATCCAGTCGATCTATGCCTTCTTCCCCTCGTTGGCCTTCTTGAACGCCGCCACCTGCGCCGCCGCGGCACTGTCGGAGCCACCAGCCGCGGCCGCCGTGAATGCGTCCCTCACCAGCTGGGTGGTGTAGCCGAACCCCGGGCGGGTCATGGAGTTGAGCAGCGCTGCGGTGCCCTCGCGCAGCAGCGCGCCGGCGTCGTCGGTCCTCGTGTTCGCCAGCGCGTCCTGGATGCTCACGCTCGGGCCGCCGGCGACCGCGCCACCGGCGGCACCGAAGAAGTGGCTCACCGAGCTCGGCCAGCTCCCCAGCGCCGACCAAATCTGCATGGGGTGCGTCCTCCAGCAGTTACGTGCAAAAACAAGTGAAGCGTCACGGGTGTCGGTGTCAAAACCGGCAGATCTCGGGTAGGGGGTCCCAAGCTGTGTGTCTAAGGCGGATGGTAACAGGAGGCGGGGGACACAATGTTTACCCCGGTTCGGGCCCTCTCGATGGAGGTAATACCCTACTTCCTGCTTGTTTGATCTTAATGATATGAGTATTACAAGAGTTGATCTACCTCGAGATCATATGTTGTGGTCTAAACCCTAGAGGTATGATGAGTAATGTCATAATGATCTAGCATATATCATCCACGTATCGACTAGCCTGGCCTCGGTTTATATAATGCACCAGAGGCCTAGGGTTACAGGAGTCCTAGCCGAATACGCCGGTGGAGAGGAGTCCTTGTCTTGATCACCAAGTCTTGTGGAATCTTCCTTGAACATGTCATCGGCAGTCCGAACTGGCCCATAAGTATTCGGCCCTGGGGTCCTCGACCCAATCCAACTAATCGGGAGACGACGTGGTGAGTACCCCCTAGTCCAGGACACCGTCAGTAGCCCCCTGAACCGGTCTTCAAGTTGGGGACGCTCCTCGATTCTTCCGAACTGTTCTTCATCTTCGGTCATCGGTCTTGGAAACTGGTTCAACAAATCCTCTCATCTTCGATCACGAGGATCGCCGAAGTGAATCCGGAAAGTTTACACGTCGGGTATCCGAGGAGCCCTTTTAAGTTCTCGGCCTTTATTAATGCCTTGTTATATTTTATGCCACACCTCAGGTTTGAAGTGTTTCCCGTGCGGCGGTGTCTTCTCACATCCGAGCTCGAACACCAGACTGTATTCGAGGTATCTTTCGCAGCCGAGCACACACGCCGGACTGCTTCCGAGCTCCAACGCCGGATTGTATCCAAGCCCCCACGCCGGACTATGTCCAAGCTCCAACGCCGGACCGTATCCGAGCTCCAACGCCGGACTATATCCGAGGTGTCATAGAACACCCCGGTTCAAAAAAGTTGAAGGAGTTTAGCCGAGCTTAATGCCGGAAATGCCTTCTATGGAGCCAGCCATTCAAATCCGAGCTTTATGCCGGACTACCTCCAAGGTGGTGCACCACCTCGGGCTTGGACTGATTGTTTACGGATTTTATTTCTGATGCGTGTAAATTTATTCGCTGTCAACATGTATAACTAGTAGCCCTAAAGGTGTGTGTCGGTCTAAAACCCGAGATGCACCTGAAGGAAAACATGAAACCGCTGATCCTAGTAGCCCCTAAGACTCAGGTCGATGTGCGAAATCGGCCTGAGGATCAACTCCTAGCTCGGTAGCACACGTAGGAATAGAAACACAGTGTAATATATTAGAGATAATAGTGATCGGCGAACGGGCCCTTGAGAGAGGGTCTTGAAAAGTTACCGTAATATATTTAGCTTGACGCCGGATAGGTCCAAATGGTACCTATTGTTATCTGAAGACACGTTTGCCCATAGTTCGGTCAAGCCGAACACTTGGCAATTGGAATTTTCTGCATTGAAATAGGCAATGCAGTAGCCCCCGAGACACTGGTCGGGTGGCAACACCAGATCAGGGGATCGATGTGCCCCTTTTAATATTTATAAGTAATGAGCACGAAGCCCAGCAGCCCCCGAACCTTAATGTGGGCACGGGTGGCCGAATTAAGGATCGATATCCATTTGAGAAAAAAAATTGCTTGTGTGTAACACAAACTTCTCGGAAAGAGAATAAAGATCTCATAAAGGAGTTAGAGCTAACGAAAGCTAAGCTCGCCAAGGTAGGCCTCAAGGGGCTCAAAAGAAAGGAGATTAATGCCAATAAGGAACTATGAGAGCGTTATGTCAGCTGCTCGGGCGTCTCAAAGAGACTGTGCCATTGAGGAGTTCATGTATTCACTATGTGTTAATGCTTTGGTCCGGTACTCTATTAAAAGGAGGCCTTAATATCCCTTAGTTTCCGCTAGGACCCCGCTACCACGAGAGGGTAGGACAAAAGATGTCATGCAAGTTCTTTTCAATAAGCAAGTATGACTATATTCGGAATACATGCCTACATTACATTGATGAATTGGAGCTAGTTCTGTGTCACCCTATGTTATGACTGTTACATGATGAACCGCATCCGACATAATTCTCCATCACCGATCCAATGCCTACGAGCTTTTCACATATTGTTCTCCGCTTATTTACTTTTCCGTTGCTACTGTTACAGTCACTACAAAATACCAAAAATATTACTTTTGCTACCGTTTCTTTTGTTACCGTTGCCACTACTATCATATTACTTTGCTACTAAATACTTTGCTGCAGATATTAAGTTATCCAGGTGTGGTTGAATTGACAACTCAACTGCTAATACTTGAGAATATTCTTTGGCTCCCCTTGTGTCGAATCAATAAATTTGGGTTGAATACTCTACCCTCGAAAACTGTTGCGATCCCCTATACTTGTGGGTTATCAAGACTATTTTCTGGCGCCGTTGCCGGGGAGCATAGCTCTATTCTTTGAGTCACTTGGGATTTATATCTGCTGGTCACTATGAAGAACTTGAAAGACGCTAAGTCAAAATTTATCCCTCAACTACGAGGGGAGGTAAGGAACTGCCATCTAGCTCTGCACTTGATTCACCTTCTGTTTTGAGTAAGCTTGCGACACCTAAACCTGCTTCTTCTATTCGTTCTGATATGTCGCATGTTATTGATGATGCCACTTCTGCTATGCATGATACTTATGATGAAACTACTTCTATGCTTGATACTACTGTGCCACTTGGTGAATTTCTTGATGAACAACTTGCTAGGGCTAGAGAGAATGAAATTATTGAAACTGATTATATTGAAGATAGTGATGATGAAGACTCTCCCCCTAATAAATATGAATTACCTGCTGTTCCTGAGGGTTATGTTTTGGATGAAGAATCTGCTAGAGCCATTCTTGCTTACAATGGTGGAAGTGATCTTAAGAAATTATTAGCTAAATGGAAGCAGCGATCTCTTAATGCTATAATGAAACCTGACCCTGCTTTTGCTACTTCACCTATCTGTGTTACTGATAAGGATTATGAATTCTCTGTTGATCCTGATATAATTACTTTGGTTGAATCTGATCCTTTTCATGGCTATGAATCTGAAACTGTTGTGGCACATCTTACTAAATTAAATGATATAGCCACCCTGTTCACTAATGATGAGAAATCTCGCTACCTATATATCCTTAAAATATTTCCGTTCTCATTAAAGGGTGATGCTAAGATATGGTTTAATTCTCTTGATCCTGGTTGTGTGCGTAGTCCCCAGGATATAATTTACTACTTCTCTGCTAAATATTTCCCTGCTCATAAGAAACAAGCTGCTTTGAGGGATATATATAATTTTGTGAAAATTGAAGAAGAGAGTCTCCCACAAGCTTGGGGGAGGCTGTCGGTGTCAAAACCGGCGGATCTCGGGTAGGGGGTCCCGAACTGTGCGTCTAAGGCGGATGGTAACAGGAGGCGGGGGACACGATGTTTACCCAGGTTCGGGCCCTCTCAATGGAGGAAGTACCCTACTTCCTGCTTGATTGATCTTGATGATATGAGTATTACAAGAGTTGATCTACCACGAGATCATAGAGGCTAAACCCTATAAGCTAGCCTATGGTACGATTGTTCTTGTCCTACGGACTAAACCCTCCGGTTTATATAGACACCGGAGGGGGCTAGGGTTACACAGAGTCGGTTACAAGGGAGGATATCTACATATCCGTATTGCCAAGCTTGCCTTCCACGCCAAGGAGAGTCCCATCCGGACACGGGATGAAGTCTTGAGTCTTGTATCTTCATAGTCCAACAGTCCGGCAGAAGTATATAGTCCGGCTGTCCGAGGATCCCCTAATCCAGGACTCCCTCAGTAGCCCCTGAACCAGGCTTCAATGACGATGAGTCCGGCGCGCAGATTGTCTTCGGCATTGCAAGGTGGGTTCCTCTTCCGAATACTCCATAGAAGATTTTGAACACAAGGATAATGTCCGGCTCTGTAAAACAAATTCCACATTCCACCGTAGAGAGAATAATATTTCCACAAATCTAATCTGCTGGCGCATTTTGCAGCATGACATCACACCACGGCCTGGTCATTATTCGAACCGTTTTTCACAACCAGCCACTGCACATAACGCGAGGCGGTTTCCTTGGCACGTCTTGTCGAAGCAGAGATCGTGTCCCCTTATCACGGGATTCTCATCAATACGGGTGTGGGTAACCCAACCGTGCCATCAATTACGGCACTTGGGGAATAAGCGAGTTTACCAGGTAGGTGGGGAGGCGCATAGCCTCTTCCGCCCTTATAAAGGGACAAGGATTCACCCTTTTTACCCATGCCTTCTTCCCCCTTGCTCATCCATTCTTGCGCACTCGAGCTCCAGCGCCCTAAGCTCGCGTTTTTCCTCTCAAACCACTCCAAGCATGTCCGGAGCGGGAGGCAAGTGGATGGTCTCCTCCGTCACGGAGGAGAACATCACAAAGCTACGAGGAGCCGGATATCTGGCCATGGATATCGCACACCGGCTGCCAGATGCGGGGCAGATCGTCCCTACTCCAGAACCACATGAGAGGGTGGTTTTTCTCACCCACTTCGTTCGCGGACTGGGATTTCCCCTCCACCCATTTGTCCGCGGGCTCATGTTCCATTACGGGCTGTATTTTCACGATCTGGCCCCCAATTTCATCCTCAACATCTCGGCATTTATCGTCGTGTGCGAGACCTTCCTCTGCATCAAGCCCCACTTCGGCCTGTGGCTAAAGACCTTCAATGTTAAACCGAAGGTGGTGGTCGGCCAGCAAGCGGAGTGCGGAGGCGCCATGGTGGGCAAAATGCCCAACGTCACCTGGCTCGAAGGCTCCTATGTGGAGACCATAAAGGGGTGGCAGTCGGGGTGGTTCTACATCATCGAGCCGCGCGACACCAACTGGGTGGCGGCCCCCAAATTTCGACCCGGAATCCCCATGCGACTCACCTCCTGGAAAGAGAAGGGCCTATCCTGGGGTTGCTCGGTAGAGCTGACCGGACTCCAGACTTGCATCAAAAACATGATGAGCAAGAAAATCAAGCTCGTCAACATGGTCCAAGTCATGCTCTTCCGCCGGATCCTCCCGTGTCAAAGACGGGCATTCAATTTATTGGAGTTCGACCCGGTCGAGCACCCGACGCTGCGAGAGCTCTTCGACACGATGCACAAGGACGGTTGGAAGGTGCTATTCAAGGACGCCGAGGCACCTCCTCGCCTCACCGAGGACCGCGGACTCAGCGCAAAGCGCCCTGCCAATCCGGTAAGTCTTTTATATTTCATAAGATGTTCCTTTCCCCAGTATAACCGCACGCGGGATATAAGCCTTCACGCCATTTAACAGGACTGGGTGGCGATAGCGGAGCAAATCGATTGTCCGGCTCCCCTGCCCGAAGATCCGGCAGATGCTCTCCTGACGGAGATGCTGGTTCCGGCGCCTTATGAGGTGCCGGAGAAGAAGGCCAAGAAGAAGGCCATGGGGACCAGGAAGGGTCTCCGGCGCAAAGTTATATCGGACTCATCGTCCGAAAACACTGACGCGCACTCCTCCCACGAAAACAAGGAGGAAGAAGAGGAAAGTTCTCCCCCCCCCAGCTGGGGGGGCAAGAAAAGGAAGGCCGCCCCGACTGGGGCGGCCGAAGGGTCCAAGAAGGGAAGGACCCTCCTTCCAGACAACTCCACAACCACCGCCTACAGCGACGACGAGTGGCTTCCCAGGGATAAGCCCCTGGCGAAGTCGTAAGTATCCGGATACCGTGGTAATTCTGGTATGTTTCGTTTTTTGCTTCTTATCATGCCGAACATGATTTATACAGCCCCTCCCGAGCCCGCATCGACGTATCTTCGTCGGATGATTCTTTGGGCCCGTCGGATCTCAACAGCGATTCACTTCCGACCGCCTCCTCCCCTCGCCCTACGGACAATGTCGAGGTGTTGTCTCAAAGGGCACCGAACCAAGGGGAGGTTGTCCTGGAGGCGCCTCAAGGCGACATTCCGGACACTCGGCGCAAGGGGAGCAGGACTCCCATGGGTTCCGATGACGGGGGCAGCAAATTCGGCCCCCGGCCGAATACTACGCCGGAACCTCCAGTGATTCCGGACTCAGTCGGGCGACCCCTTGCTAAGAGGGGAAGCCGCCTGTGCCGATGACCTCTATCCATCCAGAGGCATCGGGCAACTTGCTGGAAGCGCTTCGCGGTGCTTCCATCGATGAAGAGCACCGCACTATCATGAGTGCGGTGATCGAGAAGGTTCAGTCCGCCAAAAGCGGACTGACTGAAGCCTGTGCCAGCCTCCTAACAGGCTTTGAGGTAAGTGATCAAACTATGAGAAAATGTTACGGCATAGATAGTAGCCCCTGATGCTCTGTTTGGTGTTTGCAAAGAAAGGCCGAGCAGAGGATCAAATAATAACCACAGGAGTCTAATCAGAATATGTCTATGTGCGTATGCAGGCTTCACTGCTGGCCGCTGCCGCATGTACCGCGGAGGTCGCTGCACTGAAGCAGGACCTTGAGCGGTCCAAGGAAGAGCTCGGCCTTACCAAGAGGCAGCTCGAAGAGAACAAAGTAAGCGATACCCCGTCTGTATATTAAAAAAAATTTGGTTGTAAAATAATAGGATCATCATGAATTTGTTAGGGGCCACGACCTAAGTGGTGACCCTGAAGAAGGCGCTATCCGAGGCCGAAGACAAAGCGGCAGAGGAGTGCATCGAGCGAGAAAAGCAAGAAGCCCGGGTAGGCGAGGTGCAGCAAGAGCTCCAGGCTCTCGCCAAAAAACACGAGTCCTTGGAGCTTGACTCTAAGACGTGAGAGTCCGAGCTTGCGAAGGCCCTCGAAAGCGCACAAAACGCCAAGGCTGAAGCCCACAAGGCCCTCCAGGAAATTGAGGCGGTTAAGAAGATAGCAGCGGGTAAGGCATTCATTATGCAAAGCAAGCATGTGAAGGAAACTTCGCTTTTACTTACCCGAGTTCGGAGCTCTCCAGGAGCGTTCGCAGATCTACCCTGCAGTGTGTCGGATGCCGCGGAATTCTACCGGGCTGAGGAGGGGAGCTCGACGGAGAAGTTGTTCTGGTCTCAGTATACTGGGACCGAACACCCAATGCCCTTGAGCGACCAGCTGAAGCAACTGGTCGAGCTCCATAAGGCGGCCGAACAGGCCATGAAGGGTCTTATAGTCCGGATGTGGCCTGGCGATCCCCTGCCTGACAGCTACTTCGGTCTGGTGAGGCGGCTTGTGAATGCCTGCCCATGGCTTGAAGTCATAAAGCGGTCCGTCTGCATCGAGGGTGCGCGCAGGGCCTTTGCCTGGGCAAAGGTGCACTGGGCGAAGCTGGACGCCGAGAAGCTGGTGAAGGAGGGGCCGCCGGAAGGCAAGGAGCATCGCCACCCCGAAATGTATTATAATAGTGTCCTGAAGGGTTCTCGCCTTGTGGCGGAGGAATGTGCTAAGGATGTAATATTCTAATAAATGTACTCATGTGATCCTGTAATATGAAACGAGTTCATGTGCGCTATGCAACGCTTGTTAATTTAAAATATTACTTTCTGTGCGACTGTTTATGAAATCTGAGAGTTGGCCAGTCGTCGGCTTCTGCCCCCATGTAACTAGTACTGGGGTGTTCGGGATAAACCTGAGCACTCTTTATCCCAATTTTGGGTCCTTCGAAGGAGGTGTTCAGCACAGCGAACCAGGCAATCAGACTATAAAGCTTTATCACTCTCACTTAGCCAAAGAAGTCTACAGTTTTAAATTTTGGCGAAGCCCCTAGTATTCGGAAGGACGAATTTGGGGCGCTATATACGCCTAAGTCGGGCAAGGCCGACTCCTCGCCCGAAGCAGAAAAAGTCTTTAAGGACTTGAGACCTCTCGAACAGCGACCAACTCTCGCCTTATCATGACAGTCAGTTTTCGGCTTTCTCTACTGAGGTGCTCGTCCGGAAGAACCGGGACACAATCGCAGTAGTTCTCCCAACGCTACCTTAGCCGATATTGCGGAACGTAAGGTACCAAAACATGGGAGCCGGGCAAACCCAACTATTGACCCAAGACATGATTCGGAGCTGATGCATATAGTGCTATAAGTTCGGGGTGCCGCACTGTCGAAAGTGTTCGGACTTCTGACGCCGTATTTATGGGGTATACTGAAGCCCTTGGCGTACTGGTCGTACCAGAATGTACGGGTGCTATCTGTCGTAAATAAGCAGACAAGAAAAAAAGAAAGGGTAATGCGATAATAGACTAACGATATGCATTGTTACTAAATAATACGTCGAAGCGTACGGATACAAGTAGTGCAATAAGCAAAAAATAGGACTATTTGACATGTCCTATCCAAGGGCAAGCTGTGTATGGATGTTTAAAACAGGTATTTCGATCGTTATCAGAGACCACCTGGGGATTCCCTTGTACGTCCGAGCTTCTTGCTTCCTTGGTATTTCCTTTCCGTAATGCGTCCAGCAATCAGACTGCCGAAAAGGGGTTCCAGAGAGTAAGGTCCTGAAAGAGAAAATGATGAATTTATACAACCCCTGGGGCGGTTGATCCGCATTGTGAGACGTGCCGTAGTGGTGCCTCCACCCATGGCCATGGTATTTTGAGTGCGTAATTATGTACGCGTGGCATGAATTTCATCGCTTGACTGGGACTAGGACAGGGGCCGAATTGCTAGGCGAGCTCTGAACGTGCCAGGCAATCCTGTTGCAGGTTACTCCGGACTCGCTTGAAGGTGTCCGGGGGTTTTATCGCCGAATTGGCGGTTTGCCTTAAAAGGCTGCTTTGTGCTTCTGCTGCTAGGGCCGCAGTGTGCTCCTCCGTGCGGAGCGAGCGTTCTGTGTTTCCATTGACTGTTATTACCCCACGAGGTCCTGGCATTTTGAGCTTGAGGTATGCATAATGTGGTACCGCATTGAATCTGGCAAATGCGGTTCGCCCGAGCAGTGCGTGATAGCCACTGCGGAATGGGACGATATCAAAGATTAACTCCTCGCTTCGGAAGTTGTCCGGAGATCCGAAGACCACTTCCAGTGTGATTGAGCCCGTGCAATGGGCCTCTACACCTGGGATGACACCTTTAAAGGTGGTTTTAGTGGGTTTGATCCTCGAGGGGTCTATACCCATTTTGCGCACTGTATCTTGATAGAGAAGGTTCAGGCTGCTGCCGCCGTCCATAAGGACTTGAGTGAGGTGAAATCCGTCGATGATTGGGTCAAGGACCAATGCGGCAGATCCGCCATGACGGATACTAGTGGGGTGGTCCCTGCGATCGAAGGTGATCGGACAAGAGGACCATGTGTTGAACTTTGGGACGACTGGCTCCATCGCATAGACGTCCCTTAGTGCACGCTTCTATTCCTTCTTGGGAATGTGGGTTGCGTATATCATGTTCACCGTTTTCACTTGTGGAGGGAACCTCTTCTGTCCTCCTGTGTTCGGCGGCCGAGGCTCTTCCTCGTCGTCGCTATGCAGCCCCTTGTCCTTGTTTTCGGCATTTAGCTTGCCGGCCTGCTTGAACACCCAGCATTCTCTGTTGGTGTGATTGGCTGGCTTATCGGGGGTGCCTTGAATTTGACACGAGCGATCGAGTATGCGGTCCAGACTGGACGGGCCCGGATTGCTTCTTTTGAACGACTTCTTCCGCTGACCGAATTTAGAGCCACTGAATCCGGCATTGACTGCCGTGTCTTCAGCGTTATCATCGTTGTTGCGGCGCTTGTGTCTGTTGCGACGTGGTCTGCCGTTATTATCTTTGGCATCTGAATTGCCATGACTTCTTGATGTGTTGTTGCTGCGAGCCAGCTAGCTATCCTCGCCCATGCAAAAGCGGGTCATGAGTGTCGTGAGGGCTGCCATAGACTTCGGCTTCTCCTGGCTGAGGTGCCGGGCGAGCCACTCGTCACAGATGTTATGCTTAAATGCCGCTAAGGCCTCTGCATCTGGATAGTCGACAATTTGGTTTTTCTTAGTTAGGAACCTGGTCCAGAATTTCCTGGCCGATTCCCCTGGCTGCAGAATTATATGGCTCAAGTCATCAGCATCCGGTGGTCGAACATAAGTGCCCTGGAAGTTGTCAAGGAATGCATCTTCCAAATCCTCCCAACTGCCAATGGAGTCTGCTGGCAAGCTATTCAACCAATGCCGAGCTGGTCCTTTGAGTTTTAGTGTGAGGTATTTGATGGCATGTAGATCATCACCGCGAGCCATGTGGATGTGGAGAAGGAAATCCTCGATCCATACTGCGGGATCTGTTGTACCATCATATGATTCAATGTTTACGGGTTTAAAACCCTCTGGGAATTCGTGATCCATTACTTCATCAGTGAAGCATAGGGGTTGTGCGGCGCCTCTGTGCCGGGCTATGTCATGACGCAGTTCATACGAGTTTTGTCTGCTGTATTCGGCCCGGCCGGATGTGCTTTTAGTATATCCGGCGTGACGGTCATCGTCCTGCGTTGGGACGCGCCCCCGTGATCCGTAGATCGATCTTGTATGTCCTGCTTTGTTTTCCAATACGTCTCGCAGGTCCAGCGTGTTGCCCCGGGCCTTAGTGTTTTTGTTTGTCTGGCGGCGGGGTGCGGGCTGGAATTCGGGCTGATATGTCCCTCTGTCTCGGCCACGAGGTGGCCGATCAGCCGAATCATGCGCTGGTGATGTAGGTTTCAATGCTTCCTCCTCGAGTTGGGGTAGCAACCTCCGCTTTGGGTAACTCTTGGTTGGGCGCTCGAGTTCGTATTCCTCGGCCGCCAGGACTTTAGTCCATCTATCCGCTAGCAGATCCTGATCAGCTCGAAGCTGTTGTTGCTTTTTCTTCAGGTTGTTTGCTATGGCCATAAGCCGGCGCTTGAAGCGCTCCTGTTCGACGGGGTCCTCAGGCACGATAAATTCTTCGTCGCCGAGGCTCACCTCATCTTCGGAGAGAGGCATGTAATTGTCATCCTCCGATTCTCCGTCTGCTACCTGTTCCGGAGGGCTAGCTTGTTCATCCTCCCGCTCTAGGTCTGGCTGGAGGGGATTGTCATCGTCCTCGGCACTATCCGGAGCGTTATTGTCTCTTGTGCCAGTGTCGCTGCTTTTGCTATGGCGGGACTTAGAGCGGCGCCGCTGACGTCGGTGCTTGGATTGCTTCTTGGAGTTATCTTCCGTTGTCTTATCGTCATCCCCCTCTTTGGGGGTGTCCACCATGTATATGTCATATGATGAGGTGGCAGTCCAGTGCCCTGTGGGCGATGGTTCTTGTTCGTCTCCTGCATTGTCGTCCATACCGTCGATATCTTCGGAGCCGAAGTCGAGCATGTCGGTTAAATCGTCGACAGTGGCTACTAAATGGGTGGTGGGTGGGCAGCGAATTTCTTCATCGTCCGCACCCCATTCTAGCCGGACATAGTGCGTCCAAGGGTCTCCTGACAGGGAGAGAGACTTCAACGAGTTTAGCACGTCGCCGAAGGGCGAGTGCTGAAAGATATCCGCGGAGGTAAACCCCATGATCGGTGCCCAATCGGATTCGATAGGCACGGACGCAGGCGGCTCGGAACCCATGGCCGGGGACGAATCCAATGGTTCGGCAACACGGGTCTCGTAGGAGGTGAAGTCAGTATTCGGCTCTATCGCCGCTGAGTGTTCGGCCTCCGTGGCGGGGTCCATCCACCCGTCCTCAGATGGCGCAATTCGTTCCGGATTGAAGGACGGAGTAGTTGCAGGTGTGATCTCCCGAACACTATCCGACGGCAAAGCTAAATCATGCTCGTCGTGATTGTGTGGCGCACCTGACATAGGCTCGAATCCGTCGAAGATCAAGTCTCCGCGGATGTCGGCAGTATAGTTCAAGTTTCCAAACCTGACCTGATGGCCAGGGGCATAGCTCTCGATCTGTTCTAGAGGGCCAAGCGAGTTGGCCCGCAGTACGAAGCTACCGAATACGAAGATTTGTCCGGGGAGGAAAACCTCACCCTGGATCGCATCGTTGCCGATGATCGAAGGAGCCATCAAACCTTATGGTGACGGCACAGTGGAACTCTCAATGAAAGCACCAATGTCGGTGTCAAAACCGGCGGATCTCGGGTAGGGGGTCCCGAACTGTGCGTCTAAGGCGGATGGTAACAGGAGGCGGGGGACACGATGTTTACCCAGGTTCGGGCCCTCTCGATGGAGGTAATACCCTACTTCCTGCTTGATTGATCTTGATGATATGAGTATTACAAGAGTTGATCTACCACGAGATCGTAGAGGCTAAACCCTAGAAGCTAGCCTATGGTATGATTGTTCTTGTCCTACGGACTAAACCCTCCGGTTTATATAGACACCGGAGGGGGCTAGGGTTACACAGAGTCGGTTACAAGGGAGGAGATCTACATATTCGTAAATCCAAGCTTGCCTTCCATGCCAAGGAGATTCCCATCCGGAGACGGGACGAAGTCTTGAGTCTTGTATCTTCATAGTCCAACAGTTTGGCAGAAGTATATAGTCTGGCTGTCCGAGGACCCCCTAATCCAGGACTCCCACAGAGGCTTCTCCAATTACTTAATGCTTTGCCTGATCATCCTCTTAAGAAAAATGAAATACTTGATATCTTTTATAATGGACTAACTGATGCTTCCAGAGATTACCTGGATAGTTGTGCTGGTTCTGTTTTCAGGGAAAGAACACCGGATGAAGCTGAAATTCTATTGAATAATATGTTGACAAATGAAAATAATTGGACACTTCCGGAGCCAGCTCCTGAGCCAATTCCTAAACCAACTCCGAAGAAGAGAGGTGTTCTATTTCTCAGTCCTGAAGATATGGAAGAGGCAAAGAAATCTATGAAAGAAAAAGGTATTAAAGTTGAAGATGTTAAGAATTTACCTCCTATTGAAGAAATACATGGTCTTGATTTACCACCTGTTGAAGAAACATATGCTCTTAATCCTCCGCCTATTGAAGAAACTCATGGTCTTGATAACCCGACGCAGGTAGTAAAGGTAAATTCTCTCTATAGATATGATAAAGCTGAAATCCCTCCTACTAAAATTGCTAGCCAATGCTTAGATGAGTTTGATAACTTTATGGTTAAGCAAGAAGATTTCAATGCTTATTTTGGTAGACAATTGAAATACAATTCCGATATGCTTGAACACTTGAGTAATTACATGGCTAATGTTAAGGGTGAACTTAAACTCATTAGTAAACATGCTTCTATGGTTACCACTCAAGTAGAACAAGTACTTAAAGCTCAAAATGATTTGCTCAATGAATTGAATAGTAAGAAAAATGATTATGCTGTTAGAGTGGCTACTAGAACTGGTAAAATGACTCAGGAACCTTTGTATCCTGAAGGCCACCCTAAGAGAATTGAGCAGGATTCTCAGAGAAATAATATAGATGCACCTAGTCCTTCTAAAAAGAAGAAAAAGAAAAATGATAGGACTTTGCATGCTTCTAGTGAACCTATTGCTGAAACACCTGAGAATCCAAACGATATTTCTATCTCTGATGCTGAAAAACAATCTGGTAATGAACATGAACCTAGTGAAAATGTTAATGATGATGTTCATGATGATGCTCAACCTAGTAATGATAATGATGTAGAAATTGAACCTGTTGTTGATCTTGATAACCCACAATCAAAGAATCAACGTTATGATAAGAGAGACTTTGTTGCTAGGAAACATGGTAAAGAAAGAGAACCATGGGTTCAGAAACCCATGCCTTTTCCTCCTAAACCATCCAAGAAAAAGGATGATGAGGATTTTGAGCGCTTTGCCGAAATGATTAGACCTATCTTTTTGCGTATGCGATTAACTGATATGCTCAAAATGAATCCTTATGCTAAGTACATGAAAGATATTGTTACTAATAAAAGAAAGATACCGGAAGCTGAAATTTCCACCATGCTTGCTAATTATACTTTTAAGGGTGGAATACCTAAGAAACTTGGAGATCCAGGAGTACCCACTATACCATGCTCCATTAAAAGAAACTATGTTAAAACTGCTTTATGTGATCTTGGAGCCGGTGTTAGTGTTATGCCTCTCTCTTTATATCGTAGACTTGATTTGAATAAGTTGACACCTACTGAAATATCTTTGCAAATGGCTGATAAATCAACTGCTATACCTGTCGGTATTTGTGAGGATGTGCCTGTTGTGGTTGCAAACGTTACTATTTTAACGGACTTTGTTATTCTTGATATTCCCGAGGACGATAGTATGTCTGTTATTCTTGGAAGACCCTTTTTGAATACTGCAGGGGCTGTTATTGATTGCAACAAAGGCAATGTCACTTTTCATGTTAATGGTAATGAGCATACGGTACACTTTCCGAGGAAACAACCTCAAGTCCACAGTATCAATTCTATTGGAAAAATTCCATTGATTATTTTTGGAGGTTTTGAAATTCCTCTTCCTACTGTCAAGAAGAAATATGATATTCTTATTATTGGGGATGTGCATATCCCCGTTGAGGTAACATAGTGTTATTCAAAATTTCTCCAGTTCCATGTTATTCGGAATGAGTTTGTTAACAAGACTTGATCAACCTTGTTAGTGGATTCCTTTTGATGAGCATGAGATGGATGAAACTAGAAGGCACAACCATCTGTACCCTCTTTCTACTTTCTGTTATTTAGTTGAAATAAAGTAAAAATAGTATTTTTCTGTCTGTTTTCTGAATTATCCATGCAATATAAAAATACCCCTAAAATAAAAGTTCTCCAAATGCCCTGAAAATGAAATATGATTTTTTTCTGGAATATTTGAGAATATCTAGCACTGAGAACACGGCAGGAGGGGCAAGCACCTGGCCACGAGGGTGGAGGGCGCGCCCTACCCCCCTGCCTCGTGGGCCCATGGTGGCTCCCCTCCACTTATTCCTGCACCCACACACTTCTTCTTCCTACCAAAAAAATCACCATCCAGCTCAAGCACGAGTTCTAGCTCATTTTGTTGCAATTTTTGATCTCCTTGCTCAAAGCACCTCTCACAAAACTGCTTGGGGAGATTGTTCCTTGGTATGTGACTCCTCCATTGGTCCAATTAGTTTTTGTTCTAGTGCTCTATTCATTGCAAATTTGTGCTGCCTAGGTGACCATGTTCTTGAGCTTGCATGTCAAATTTATATGGTTCCAAGTAGTTCTAATGCATGATATAGGCTCTAGGCACTTGTAGGAGTAGTTGCTATCAATTTTGTTGAGCTTGGTTTACTTTTATTTGAAGTTACTAAAAATTTCGGAAATTTTTCAGAGGAAGAAATATGCTTAGGAAAATGTTCCAAGGTGGTTCTTCAAGGAAGCAAGGACCCAGGCTTGCAATGTGTGATGCCGATGATGAGCTACCAAGGGACGCTCTAGTGCGGCCTTGTGAATGGCCTTCAGAAAACTTTATGGATCGAGCAGGAATCAAGGAAGAATTTAATGCATATTTGCGTAACGCTGATCTTGTGAGCTTCGAGGAAGAAAAGTGCCGCCAATACCACTATCTCACTAGTTCCTTTGTGAGGAGGTTTGAATTTTCATCTTCACGTAATTCTCCAACTGTCCTGTTTGATCTTTATGAAAAATCTTATACTATGGACTTAGAGGATTTTACCACTGATTGCAAAATTCCACAATGGGGTAGTGCTAGTGAACCCCGCAAATCTGAATTTAGAAATTTTCTTACTAGTATAACTGTGGGGGAATCTAGAGATATAGCACAAGCTACCATAGGGAGCATCCATTTTCCTGCTATACATTATTTTGCTCTCTTCATAGGTAGGTGCATAAATGGTAAAGATGAAGCATGTCATATGTGTGTCCCTGACCTCGTTATTCTTAGGAGTGCTGTGTTAGGAGACAAATCTTATAATTTGGGAGCCATTGTTGCACGTAGGTTGCATCATAATAGATTGAATGGAGATTTCTTTGGTGGAATTTATGCAACCTGCTTTGCTGATTTTCTTGGTGTGGACATACGTGAGGATGATATTGAATTGCCTCCTGCTTACCTAGACTTTAATGCTATGGTTCACCACCAGTTTGTTGAGAGGAATGAACCACCTCTCCAGTATAGACTAATCTTTGACAGGCGTCACGCCGTCAATAATGTTCTTCCTGCCCCTACTCTCTTTGACTTTCAGGAAAAAGGGAGACATTACATTACCAGAGAGGAGGCGGGGGAGTATAGGAGGAGGGCTGAGATAGCTCACCTCCAAGCTGCAACACACGATGCAGTGACCGCTGCATCTCAGTATGACCCCGGTTATAACTTTGGATATCCGCCAGGCCATCCGTGGCAATAAACCAACTTAGGCCAAAAGCCTAAGCTTGGGGGAGTACATTTTCCCACCGACATTACATTTATGTTTACACACACTCATTGCTAGTTGTCGGTGCTCATACTTTTTCACTGTAATATCCATGCTAGTTTATTTTCTTTTTCTTGCTTTCTTCTTGTATGTTTCATAAACCTTAAGAAAAAAACCAAAAAATTAGTGTAGCTTTTATCTAGTTTACTTTTCTCGCTATAGTAGTAATAATTAAAAAGAAAACCCAAAAAGATTTCCTGTTCTTCTTTTTGCTTGTTGGGAGCTTTTCCGTGTAAATAGTTTTATTTCTTTTCTTTGGGGGTCGATAGGAGAAGATCATAATTAAATTGTTGAAGTGGCTCTTATATGCATTATTGTTGATTTAACCAAGAGCCCATATTGCCTTGTCTTCTCCTGTTTATTGAATGCTCGCAGATTCTAGCTTAGTCCATTGCACGTGCACTCTTATTATTTTCACATCGTTCGGTCATGCAAGTGAAAGGCAATTATGACGATATATGATGGACTGACTGAGAGGAGAGAAGCTGGTATGAACTCGACCTCTCTTGTTTTGTAAATATGATGAGTTCATCGTTCCTGATTCAGCCTATTATGAATAAACATGTTTGCAATGACAATTAGAGATCATAGTTGCTCGTGCCATGCTTGATTAGCTATGAGTTATAATGGTTTAGCTTGCGTGCCAACATGCTATTAAAATGGTTGTGATGTGGTATAGTGGGGTGGTATCCTCCTTTGAATGATTTAAGTGACTCGACTTGGGACATGTTCACACATGTAGTTGAAACAAATCAACATAGCCTTCACGATATTTATGTTCATGGTGGATTATATCCTACTCATGCTTGCACTCAATGTTCATTAATTTTAATGCATGTTCATGACTGTTGTCGCTCTCTAGTTGGTCGCTTCCCAGTCTTTTGCTAGCCTTCACTTGTACTAAGCGGGAATACTGCTTGTGCATCCAATCCCTTAAACCCCAAAGTTATTCCATATGAGTCCGCTATACCTTCCTATATGCGGTATCTACATGCTGTTCCAAGTAAATTTGTATGTGCCAAACTCTAAACCTTCAAATGAAATTCTGTTTTGTATGCTCGAATAGCTCATGTATCAACTAGGGTTGTCCGTATCTTCCATGCTAGGCGGGTTATTCTCAAGAGGAGTGGACTCCGCTCCTCACTCACGAGAAAATGGCTGGTCAGCGGGATGCCCAGTCCCATGCTTTATGCAAACTAAATCAAAATAATTGCAAACAAAACTCCCCCTGGGACTGTTGCTAGTTGGAGGCACTCGTTGTTTCGAGCAAGCCATGGATTGATGCTTGTTGGTGGAGGGGGAGTATAAACTTTACCATTCTGTTTGGGAACCGCCTATAATGTGTGTAGCATGAAAGATATCGCCATCTCTTGGTTGTTATGTTGACAATGAAAGTATACCGCTCAAAATATTATTTATCTCTGTTTCAAAACCGAGCTATGGCACCTCTACAAATTCTTGCTTCCCTCTGCGAAGGGCCTATCTATTTACTTTTATGTTGAGTCATCACCCTCTTATTAAAAAGCACTAGCTGGAGAGCACATCTGTCATTTGCATCCATTACTATTATGTTATATTGGGTATGACTATGATTGGATCTCTTTTACCATGAATTACAATGTCTAGTCAGTCCTTGATCTTTAAAGGTGCTCTGCATTTATGTTTTGCGGTCTCAGAAAGGGCTAGCGAGATACCATCCTGTTATATCATATCATGATTATTTTGAGAAAGTGTTGTCATCCGAGATTTATTATTATTGCTTGCTAGTTGATTATGCCATTGATATGAGTAAACATGAGACCTAAGAGTTATTGTGAATGTGGTTAGTCATAATCTTTGCTGAAAACTTGAATGCTGGATTTACATATTTACAACAACAAGAGCAAACTGAGTTTGTAAAAGTTTTTCTTTATCACTTTCAGTTTATCAACTGAACTGCTTGAGGACAAGCAAAGGTTTAAGCTTGGGGGAGTTGATACGTCTCCGTTGTATCTACTTTTCCAAACACTTTTGCCCTTATTTTGGACTCTAACTTGCATGATTTGAATGGAACTAACCCGGCCTGACGCTGTTTTCAGCAGACTTTCCATGGTGTTATTTATGTGCAGAAACAAAAGTTCTCGGAATGACCTGAAACTCCACGGGACATCTATTTGGAAAATAAGAAAAATGTTGGAAGAAAAATCCACGTCAGGGGGCCCACACCCTGTCCACGAGGATGGGGGGCGCGCCTGCCCCCTGGGCGCGCCCCCTACCTCATGCCCCCCCTGACGCTCCACCGACCTCAACTCCAACTCCATATATTCACTTTCGGGGAGAGAAAAACAGAGAGAAGGATTCATCGCATTGTACGATACGGAGCTGCCGCCAAGCCCTAAAACCTCTCAAGAGGGCTGATCTGGAGTCCGTTCGGGGCTCCGGAGAGGGGAATCCGACGCCGTCGTCATCATCAACCATCCTCCATCACCAATTTCATGATGCTCACCGCCGTGACGGTGATGGGTTGGCTGAGATCTATCATGTAATCGAGTTAGTTTTGTTAGGGTTTGATCCCTAGTATCCACTATGTTCTGAGATTGATGTTGCTATGACTTTGCTATGCTTAATGCTTGTCACTAGGGCCCGAGTGCCATGATTTCAGATCTGAACCTATTATGTTTTCATGAGTATATGTGAGTTCTTGATCCTATCTTGCAAGTCTATAGTCACCTACTATGTGTTATGATCCGGCAACCCCAAAGTGACAATAATCGGGACCACTCCCGGTGATGACCATAGTTTGAGGAGTTCATGTATTCACTATGTGTTAATGCTTTGTTCCGGTACTCTATTAAAAGGAGGCCTTAATATCCCTTGGTTTCCATTAGGACCCCGTTGCCACGGGAGGGTAGGACAAAAGATGTCATGCAAGTTCTTTTCCATAAGCACGTATGACTATATTCGGAATACATGCCTACATTACATTGATGAATTGGAGCTAGTTCTGTGTCACCCTATGTTATGACTGTTACATGATGAACCGCATCCGGCATAATTCTCCATCACCGATCCAATGCCTACGAGCTTTTCACATATTGTTCTCCGCTTATTTACTTTTCCGTTGCTACTGTTACAGTCACTACAAAATACCAAAAATATTACTTTTGCTACCGTTAATTTTGTTACCGTTACCACTACTATCATATTACTTTGCTACTAAATACTTTGCTGCAGATATTAAGTTATCTAGGTGTGGTTGAATTGACAACTCAACTGCTAATACTTGAGAATATTCTTTGGCTCCCCTTGTGTCGAATCAATAAATTTGGGTTGAATACTCTACCCTCGAAAATTGTTGCGATCCCCTATAATTGTGGGTTATCAGCAACCAGGTCATAAGGCTGTAACAGACAAAGCGCGCTCATGGAACTTATGCTATATTACAGACGAAGTGTAAGAAGCATCTTCGAAGAAAATAGTACCCCCACCAATACCTTTCTTCGGTGCTCATTATTACTATGAGACTTGTGCAATAGATTTTTTGTACTCATGAGTTCCGTTGTGTGCCGACCATGATTGAAAACAGTAAGAGCGCTAGCTTTCGGCTTCACCCAGTCTGAGGTCAGAGCTCGGATGACCCGGTCGTGACAATCGCAGAGGTGCTCCCTTTACTCCCTAGCCGAACAATCGAGAACGTAGGGGTAAGCACAGGAGCGAGGCAACCCAGCTTGCAAATCGCTTAAGTCAATATGGTGCATATTGTGGCGTAATACACGAACAAGGAACGAAGCCGTACAAGTATAATCATATGCAAGAGGAAAGGCTTCATGAAGGAAGCCCCCAAGTGAACTGGGTATTTGAATTTGTGTGTCACAAACAAAGTTATGGCAAGGAATTTTTTCACAAACAACTTTTTGTCAAAAAAGTATAATGCTTGGTCGAACCGAACACAAGTTAAAAATTGTAAAACTTTGAGCATGAAAGCGACTTAGCTGGTTAATGTGTTCAGCATTGATAACGCGGTCCGAGCTTGATGCGGGACAAGATTCCATCCCCCTAGCCGGTCCCAAGGTGGCGGAGCGAAGAGCTCGGCACTCCGAAGTGGTGGCATAGCACGGCCAAAGCGGGCCGGCAAAGTGACGCCGAAGCCCCCGGTGCGGGTTAATGAAGTGTTGACAAAGCCTCCCGTCCAACCGAGGAGATAGCACTGCCCAACTCGATTCATTTACCTGTGCACAAAAAATAGTGCAAACCGGAGATAATGGTAATAATGATGAATAAAATTGTTGCATATTAAATAATTTATGCAAAGTCAGTAATAAAAGAAGTATGGCCTATGCGCCGAACACTCGGTGAGGTAGAGCTCTCTCGGTGATGCCGAAGTCCCCGAGGCAACCGAACACGTCGGTATGGGAACACGACAAACAAGGTGATCACGCAAGCCGATTTATGTCAATTTGAGACAGCGGCGTTGGCTTGCCGAAGCGACCGCGTAACGCAGTCGAAGTCGATCACCTACACGCATAAAATAGTGCGGTCCAAAAAGAATAATATAAATATATATAAAATCCTTGCATAATTGCTTTTCGCAAAAATAATTTATTTAAAGAGATGTGGCCTGGCGCCGAAGTCAATGTTGATGCAGAGCGTCGGCGTGACGCGATGAAGGCGTGGCAAAAGCCCGAATTCACATGCCGGTCCAAGTTTCGGATTCGGCGTTTGCCGGACTATATACGGAAATTGACCGTACCACCGCGTGACCGTCGATAATGCGGCCGCCATTTGATAGGCCTGCGTAGAGATGATGGAACAGACCAGAGTAATAATTATTTGGGGAGAATAGACCCAAACAAGCAAAAATTACTGGGATAAATAGCACCTGATTTATTTATTGTAGCAATCTGAAGAAAGGTGACTCCCAAAATTGGGACTCGATCCGCACACCCATTGCCTGATGGGTGATAAAGCGCCGGCATGGCGATGCTGGCAAAGGTTGGCTTGCCGAGACAAAGCCCTTGGTCCAGCTAATCGTGACGAAGCTGGTCGGCTGGTGACGCCAAAGTCATCGGAGTAGGTTGATGAAGAGATGATGAAGCCCCCGGTCTGGCCGAGGTGTTGGAGCAGCTCGGTGAAGAGATGTCGGAGTCTACATGTCAGCCGATGTGTCGAAGCAGGTCGGCATGTTTGATGATGATTTGAAGAAGAGGCAGCATGGTGATGCCGACGCAGGTCAAGACTTGTGACGCGATCGACGCTAGCTTGATGAAGCTACCGCGTGGCGATGCCGGTGTGCCCACTCCGTGTAATCCGTTGGGCAGCGATGTTGATGATGATTTATCCTTCGCGATGCCGAACTCTTGTTCGGCTTACCGAGATGATGATCGAAGAAGTTGAGCTCGGCTCAATAAAGCGGCGACGTGTCTAGCGCAGGTCGGCAGCCGTGGAGCAATACTGCCGGACTGGTTTGACACCAGCGTGATGGTGAAGATCATGTTCAAAAGATTTTAAAGTTAGTGGGATGTGTTCGGGAACAAAACACAATACCCCATACAAAACTTCGGTCAAAAAGGATGTCCGAAATCCCGTTCATAAAAAAGACGAACTCGGGTCGGATTCGTTTTCGCGCAGAAAACAGATCCGAAAAGGATGCACTAATCGGAAGGTTCCCGAAGTTTGGGCGGTCGGATCGAGCTGAAATTTTGAGGGGTGGTAGATATAGGAATTCCGCAGCCGATCAACGATTGGATCTTCCAAAGGACATCCGAGCTAGAAGCTGGATACCACGCCCTAAACTCGTCCAGATTCTTGTCCGGATTTGACAGGGCTTCGGTATATCACGGATTGCCAAAGATTCCTCCATCGAAACTCGACGAAATTTTCCAGGGTTGTTGTAGACTCAATTCCGCACAATTCCACCGAAGCAATCGTTAAAACGACACTCGAGCAGGCGGTGACGGCGGATACAAGTTCGCTGTCCAGAAAAACAGCACGGTCGCCCGAGGGCAATGTTGACGTTGAGCTCCCGGGCTCCCTGGAGGATACCAGGATAGTCGCGGAGCGGGCCGCTTTGGATGCACAAGCTTACCGGATTATGCTGGATCAGAGTGCGTCGAACGAAGTCCTGAAGAGGAGGCACCGATCTCACCTGCCGCCGGTTTATGACGCTAGAAATCTCTTTAACACCCCAGGAGCAGGGACCAGTAATCCGCCGGTGGTAAACCGGGCGGAGGCACCTGGAGCAGGGGCACCAGTTCAACCACGTTTGGTGGATCCGCCTCGTCAGAACAACATTGTGGCACCGCACGTCCCCACACCACCGGGTCACTATTCTAACCCAATGGACAACATTGTCGCTGCCGCTTCACGGCTGGCGGCCATCCCGATCGAAGGCGATTCTCCAGCGGCGATCGAGGCGCGTCGGGTTAAGGAGCTTCTTCAAACAGCCTTGATTCAATAGGAGGCTTATTCATATAGTCGCGATCGGGTTCATTCCACTCCCCGTCCAAGCCGGAGTTATAGCAGGCGTATGGATGAACCGGCAGTGTCAAGCAATGCACGGAACCGTGATCCGCCCCGTGGCAATAACCTGGCCGGTGGTACTGGTGATGCTCAGGAGGTGCTGGACCGGGCTCGGGCACGCAGAGAGGCCGAGGTAGCAGCGCAACATGAAGCCCGTCAGCTTACTCCAGTTCGTCCTACCACATCGGTGGAGCCAGGAGTTACCTCTAGTTCTTTGGGAGTGCCATGTCTTGTCCCAGTGTTACGCAATGTGCGCCTGCCCAAGGATTTCAAGGGCCCGCGTAAGGTGCCGAATTACACCGCCGATTTATCCCCGGAAACATGGGTCGAAAGCTATGAGATGGCCATGGAAATGCTGGACGTGGATGATGCGGCATGTGCGAAGTACTTCACCATGATGCTAGAAGGGACGGCCCACACTTGGCTAAAGAGCTTACCGGCTAATTCTATCAGGTCATGGGCCGAGTTGAGAGCCCGGTTTATTCAGAACTTCAAGGATACGTGCAAGCAGCCCATGTCAATTGTGGAATTAGCTGCCTGTGTCCAGGAGGAAGGAGAGTCAACAACCCATTGGGTGCGCCGGGTTTCGGAGCTTTTGCATTCATCAGACCGCATCAACGCCGACACCGCAGTTTTAACATTGGAAGGCAATCGCCGGTTTGAACCCCTGAAGTTGAAGTTGGGACGACTCAAACGTCATTGTAATGACATGGGAACCCTCATGGCTGCACTGGTGAAGTATGCCGACTCTGATAGTACCAAGGATCCCGAGTCTGACGATGATAAGACAGGGAAGTGAAAGAAGAGCGGCAACGCCAAGGGGCAGCACCACAACCCGGCGGGCCATGGAAACAGCGGCAAGTGTAAAGCGGACCACGGTTTAGACTTTGTGGCTAACACTAATACACAGGACAAGGGCCAGCGGCGTAAGGGTAAACCGCCCCTGCGTGGTGGAAGGCTAGGTCCTAATCCGGACCGTTTGTCTTATCTATTGAATCAGCCCTATCCAAAGCATGGGACGAAGGAGGAACCGTCCACGCACCTCTGGAAAGATTGTTACATCATGCAAGAGTTCAAAAATTCTGATTCTTTCCGGTATGATCATGGACCAGGAGGCGGTTCGGGCCCCGGGTCTCATGGTCCGGGTTATGGTGGAGGAAATTCCGGTTCAGGCTTCCACGGTAATCAGGGTGGGCATAACAATCAAGATAATCAGGGTAACCAAGGCGGCTATAATCATCAGGGCAATCAACAGCAGTCGGGTTACCAGAGCAACCCGAAGTAGTTGAATAGCGGACAGTATCATGTCTTCACCACTAGCTTGGACAAGCGTGATCAGAAGCTCCATAAAAGGGCGGTGAATGCCGTTGAACCGGCGGTGCCCCATTATTTGCGCTGGTCCGAGCAGCCAATTGTGTGGAGTAGAGAAGATCATCCGCCCCGGGTTGACAATCCGGGTCATCTGGCTCTGGTGGTGGCACCTCAGGTGGGAGGTTATAAGTTCACTAAGGTACTCATGGATGGAGGGAGTAGTATCAATATCCTTTATTATGAAACTTTCCGTCGCATGGGGTTAACAGATAAAAATCTTAAACCGTCCAATACAGTGTTCCATGGTGTGGTGCCTGGTAAGTCGGCATATCCTGTTGGTAAGATAGCTCTGGAGGTGGCTTTTGGAGATGAGCATGATTCCAGATCAAAGACCTTGACCTTTGAAGCAGTGAAAATCAGAAGCCCGTATCATGCCCTATTTGGACGGCCATCTTATGATAAGTTTATGGCATGGCCTTGTTATGTCTATCTGCAGCTCAAGATGCCGGGTCACAAGGGAACTATAACCATGCACGGGAGCCGCAAGATTGCTCTGGAGTGTGAAGAAGGTGATGCGGCTTATGCTGAGTCGGTTTGTGCAACAGAAGAGTTGAAGTTTTACAAGGACAATGTTGATCCAGCAGATATGACTTCGTTGAAGAAACCAACTACAGAGCATGATCCGGCCCTGAAGTTTAAATCGGCTGATGAAACTAAGCTTGTTGACTTCGTGCCTGGCGATTCATCCAAGCAGTTCAGCATCAGCGCTAACTTGGATCCGAAATAGGAAAGCGCGCTCATCGAGTTCATCCGTGAGAATCGGGACATCTTTGCATGGAAGCCTTCTGACATGCCAGGTGTACTGAGAGAACTCGCTGAGCACACTCTCAATGTTGATCCCAAGTATAAACCGGTCAAGCAGTTTCTCCGCCGGTTCAATGAAGAAAGACGCAAAGCTATTGGAGAAGAAGTAGCCAGGCTCTTGGCGGCTGGATTTATTGTTGAAGTATTCCATCCTGAGTGTTTGGCTAATCCAGTGCTGGTCCTCAAGAAGAATGGCACTTGGCGTATGTGTGTGGAGTACACAGATCTCAACAAAGCTTGTCCAGCAGATCCTTTTGCCCTTCCCTGTATTGATCAAATTATTGATGCTACGGCGGGTTGTGAGCGTTTAAGTTTTTTGGATGCATATTCTGGTTATCATCAGATCAAAATGGTAGTTAAGGACCAGGAGAAGACAGCCTTCATAACTCCCTTTGGAGCCTTCTGCTATGTGTCCATGCCCTTTGGGCTCAAGAGTGCCCAGGCGACTTATTAAAGGTGTGTACAGAATTGTCTGCACAAACAGATCGGCCGCAATGTTCACGCCTATGTGGATGATATTGTGGTAAAATCAAGGAAGAAGGAGACATTGATTGATGACTTGAAGGAAACCTTTGATAACCTGCGGGTTTATAAAATGATGCTTAATCCGGTCAAGTGTGTCTTTGGTGTACCTGCAGGCAAGCTCTTGGGCTTTTTGGTGTCTAACAGGGGAATTGAAGCTAATCCAGAAAAAATCAAAGCCATCACCTCCTTGGCTAAACCGAAGTGTATCAATGATGTTCAACGCCTGGCAGGCCGGATTGCCGCATTGAGCCGGTTTGTCAGTCGCCTTGGCGAGAAGGCCATCCCTTTATATCAGATGCTGAAAAAAATGGATAACTTCATCTGGAGTGACGCTGCTAATGAAGCATTTGAGGACTTAAAGCGGCAGCTGGCTAACCCGCCGATTCTCGCTGCTCCAGTGGACAAAGAACCATTGTTGCTATATGTGGCAGCTAATGCTCGGGCTGTTAGTGTGGCTATTGTGGTGGAGCGCAAGGAGGCAGGAAAGGAATATCCGGTTCAGCGGCCGGTTTACTATATCAGTGAGGTACTTATTGAGTCTAAGCAGCGGTACCCGCATTGGCAAAAATTGGTATATGGGGTTTTCATGGCAAGCCGGAAGCTTAAGCAGTATTTCCAAGGTCACCCCATCACGGTGGTAAGCTCTGCTCCTTTGGGGAATATAATCCAGAATAGGGAAGCAACTGGTCAGATTGCTAAGTGGGCTATCGAGCTCGGGCCTCACGAGTTGAAATACATACCCTGAACGGCGATCAAATCTCAGGCACTTGTGGATTTCATCAATGATTGGACAGAATTACAAGCACTAGAGGAGAAGCCGGATCACACTTATTGGACTATTCATTTTGATGGGTCCAGGCAATTGGAGGGCTCGGGGGCTGGAGTCGTATTAACTTCCCCGCGAGGTGATAAGTTTTGTTATGTTCTCCGTTTAATGTTCCCTTGCACTAACAATGCAACTGAATATGAGGCTTTACTCCATGGTCTTCGGATGGCTAAGGAGATGAACCTAAGCCGAGTTAAGTGCTTCGGTAACTCGGATCTGGTGGCTCAACAAGTGTCCGGCACTTGGGATTCCAAGGACCCACTAATGGCAGCATATCGTCGTGAGGTGGATATTGTTGCAGGTCACTTTAAAGGTTATCAGGTGGATCACGTGGACCGGCGGAAGAATGAAGCGGCGGGCGCTTTAAGCTGCCTGGGTTCCCAACATAAACCGGTTCCACCTAATGTCTTCCTGGATGTTTTGCATAATCCGTCCGTCAAGCTCCCTGGTGAAGAGGATTTGGTTGTTCCTGATCCGGAGGCCCAGTTGGTGGCGGCTCTTCATGTTATCCCGGATTGGACGGTTCCATATCTGGCGTATATAAACCGGGGCGAGTTACCAGAGGATGAAACTTTGGCCAGGCAGATAACCCGGCGGTCCAAGTCCATGACTATTATCAATGGAGAGTTGCATCATTGCAGTGTAACAGGGGTGTATCAACGCTGTGTGTCTCCTGAGGAAGGCCGTGAAATTTTGCGAGAGATCCATGAAGGAGATTGTGGTCACCACGCCGGTTCAAAATCTTTGGTGGCCAAGGCGTTTCGTCATGGTTTCTATTGGTTGACAGCTCATGCTGATGCCGAGGACTTGGTCAAAAGATGGCTGTCAGAAATTCTCAAGGCGCGCTCATGTACCGGCTCAAGAATTGAGGATGATTCCAATCACCTGGCCGTTTGCAACTTGGGGGCTGGACATGGTTGGGCCTTTCAAGAGGTCCAAGGACAAGAAGACCCACCTTTTGGTGGCGGTTGATAAGTTCACAAAGTGGGTAGAGGCAGAGCCAGTTAGTAAGTGTGACGCAGCCACGGCGGTTCAATTCATCAAAAAGGTGATCTTCCGGTTTGGCTTTCCACACAGCATTATAACAGACAATGGTACCAATCTGTCAAAGGGTGCCATGAAGGAGTTCTGTCAACGTGAGCACATCCGGCTTGACGTGTCAGCAGTGGCTCACTCCCAGTCCAATGGTCAAGCGGAGAGGGCCAATCAAGAGATCCTGAGAGGCATCAAACCCCGGCTTATGGTTCCTTTGCAACGGACGCCGGGTTGTTGGGTTGAGGAGCTACCTTCAGTGTTATGGAGCATCAATACCACACCTAACAGATCGACAGGATATACACTGTTCTTCATGGTTTATGGAGCGGAAGCGGTTCTTCCTAGTGACATCCGTCATGACTCACCGGGTGTAGCGGCATACGTTGAAGCTGACAACGAGAAGGCACGGTAGGAAGCTCTTGACCTGTTAGATGAGGAGCGTGACATGGCGGTAGCCCGTTCAGCGATTTATCAGCAAGATCTGCGTCGTTATCATAGCCGCCGGGTTAGAACCAGAACCTTTCAAGAAGGAGATTTGGTGCTTCGACTCATCCAGGATCAGACGGATATGCTCAAGCTATCGCCCCCTTGGGAAGGACCTTTTGTGGTCAGCAAGAATCTGCACAACGAGTCATACTACCTAATCGATGTTCGAGAGGGCAAAGACTCACGTAAATCGGAGGAGGAGACCAACCGGCCGTGGAATATTGCTCATCTTTGGCCCTACTATACTTGAGCTATAGGCTCTGCTTATGTACATATTGTGACATTGTATATATTATGATCAATATAATAAACCGGAACCTCAGCTAAAGCGGGGTATCTGTTGTTTTCTTACATCATGTGTGGTTACATGGAGCTTACAAAGCGGCGTCCGGTTTACCCCTTGATTTAGCTTCTCAAAGCTTGATATTAGATCACTTGGGGGCTTGGTCGTATCCGAACCATAGCTACACCTCTTGATCGGCGCAATGCCACAGCATCACTTGGGGGCTTGGTCGAACCCGAACCATAGCTACACCTCTTGGTCGGCGTAATGCCACAGCATCACTTGGGGCTTGGTCGTATCCGAACCATAGCCACACCTCTTGATCGGCGTAATGCCACAGCATCACTTGGGGGCTTGGTCGAACCCGAACCGTAGCTACACCTCTTGATCAAATTTGGGGCCTGGCAGCCCGTGAAAAGCCTCGACTACAACGGTTTTTATTTGCCTTTTGCTGAGTTTTCTTTGTTTTCATAAGATTTGTGACGTTTTCAAACCGGTGTTTATCAACCCGGTTAGACTGTCAACTACAAGTTGTCAGTACATGGTCAAGTTATAATCCGGAGACTATCAGCCCGGTCTGGTTTTGACTCATAGTCACCAGTATGGAGTAAACCGGTGTTTATCACAACCCGGAACGGTTTTATTGTAAACCGGCATCATATAATAGGAGTTACTTTTACTCCGGATTAGGGTTATTACCCTCATTACAAGGTTGGTCAGCCAACACTATGCCTAAAGGTAACAGGTATCATGTATTTCCATATTTGGTTATCTTTTACAACCTTGGTTATAAACCTTGGTCATATATATATTTGGGTATCATGACCCGCCCGGTGGTAAACTGCCAGGGCGCTTTTAACTTCTTATCTGCAGGAACAGCTTGAATAAATAGCTATGGATTATGAACATCATATCTTAAGCATGGCGGATTAACATGCATCAGTCGCAGATAAATATGCACGAAGGCATAACAGACCAAGTGTTTTAACTAGCCTATTACAAGGCGTTTCAGTGCCCAAAGGGATAATTGTTTCTCAATAAGCATTGCAGCAAGTGGAAGACTAAACCGGCCCCGGATTATGATTGCTTATCAGCTTGACCTGACGGTTGCGGATCATCTTGCACCGGATCATCTTCTTCGTCTCTATCCAGCGGCTGGAAGTCAACAGTTGTCCAGTCGATTCCAGTTAAAGCTTGGAACACATCTTCGTCGCTTATAAGGGTTGACGGTTCAATATCAGGGGCATAAGTGTGCTTACGTATTGGAGGGATCAGATTTTGCGCTTCTGGAACTGGCGCCGCAACCCGTCTGTTCTTATCATCATAACTTGCCTGATAGTGTGAGAGATCAACTTCTTCAGCCAATTGACAAGCCAGTGGACGTACTTCCCGGTTTATGGCGCAAAGATCCTCCTGGCCAAATTCTGATCCGTCTTCTTTTAAGCTTGGGAAGCCTTTAGCCACGTCCACTGGATCAATATCAGGCACCCACGCCTTTGCCCGGGTTAGAGAGGTCAGAGCGCCAGCCCTTGCAGCAGACCTCTTTAGCTCTTCTACCCGGGCAGGCAGCATAGATAGCCTGTCTAAGGTATCCTTGATTAATGTCGGGGCGGCTTATTGTGAGAAGCGGTGCAGATAATTCGTTGAGCGCCGGTATACAGTTGTTCTATCAGCGTGTAGACAGCCTTCAGCTTCTTCTGAACATCAGAGCCCAGATGATTAATGCGAGTTCCTGCATCATTGCAAACATCAGTAAACCGGCAACGCATGGGAAGATATGTTGAAAGTATTAAGGAAAAGATGCTTACCAAACACAGCAGCGGTCATCGCATGTACTTGCCGCTTTACACCAGTCAGCTCGTCTACCACCGGTTTGAGAGCTGCTTCTGCGTCTTCAGCTCTTTTCCACAAAGCGGATTTCTCTGTGTTCCAATCCGCCCGCTCATTGGCAAAGCTCTCCTTTAGCTTTTCCATAGCGGCTAAAGCGCTCGTCAGCTCATCTTTTGCTTTTGAAGTTTCGGCCTGTTGGGACTTGATGTTCTCTTGCAGATCAGCGGTTTGGCTTTCCTTCTTGCTCAGTTCAGCCTATAAAGAGACAGATACACAATGAGTTGACATGACATATTTGAAGTACCAAGCACATAACAAGTTATCCCCTTGATACTTGGGGGCTAATGCATATTTGCTCCTTATCAGAAATTCCTACAAGTCCCAAGCACAATACAAGTATTAATCTTGGCACTTGGGGGCTAATGTGTGTTTGCTCAAAAACTGTTGGTATGGGAATTCTTCTATAGTCCCGGTTCATCTTTATAAAGTTAACCCGGCCCTTCGGGGCTATACCGGTGAAAGAGCAGTATGGCAAATTTTAAGGAACCGGTTCATCTTAAAAAGGTAATCCGGTCCCTGGAGGCTAAATATGCAAAGTTAAGTTATCACAAAAGTCCCGGTTTAGATTGGTATCATAAACTGTCACTTGGAGGCTACTAGGAGTTGATAAACTGCAATTGGACAAAAGAGAAAAATAGTAGTTACCTCATATTGCTCCTTCATCAAGTTTACCAAACTAGCTTCATAGTCACGGCTGGTATACAGACGGTTCAAGAAGCCAGAGTGAATGTCTTGAGCATTGAGATTGGCATAGCTTGATAAATCGGCATTCCATTTGCCTTTGCCGATAGCAAAGAGCTCGTCCTTGGTAGTATGCTTTGACAAAGCGACAGGGTTGCCAGGAGTGGTGTGGCCAGTGCCAGTAATCATAACGTCATCATCTTGATCATCAGCAGCCTTCGCTGGAGTTGGCGGTTTGTCAGTATCCTTAAGCGGACTCGCCGGTTTGTCATCAGTTTAGACAGGGCTGGTTGGCCGGTCTGCATGGCTTGTAATGTCAACTTGCACTTGTTCAGCAAGGAAGTCATGGTCTTGAGGCGGCGGATCGTTAAGCATGTCGTCAGCGTCGGTTTCTTCCGGATTTGGAGTTGTCTCCGGTTCAGCAGCTACATTATCATCAGCCGGTTTGCTTAACCGAGCCTTCTTGCTGGGTCTTGGCTTGGCGCTGAGAAAAGATAAGACATAAGGATCAGTACAGTATGTAAAGATAACACATCAAGAATAAAGACACGTGCATAGCTCACCCAGGAACTGTTTTGAGAGGTGGAAGCTGTTGGGGAACGTAGCAGAAATTCAAAATTTTCTACGCATCACCAAGATCAATCTATGGAGTAATCTAGCAACGAGGGGAAGGGGAGTGCATCTACATACCCTTGTAGATCGCGAGCGGAAGCGTTCAAGACAACGGGGTTGATGGAGTCGTACTTGTCGTGATCCAAATCACCGATGATCCTAGCGCCGAACGGACGGCACCTCCGCGTTCAACACACGTACGGAGCAGCGAAGTCTCCTCCTTCTTGATCCAGCAAGGGGGGAGGAGAGGTTGATGGAGATCCAGCAGCACGACGGCGTGGTGGTGGAAGTAGCGGGATCCCGGCAGGGCTTCGCCAAGCGCAAGCGGGGAGGAAGAGGTGTCACGGGAGGGAGAGGGAGGCGCCAGGGCTTAGGATATTGCTGCCCTCCCTCCCCCCACTATATATAGGGCCAAGGGAGAGGGGGGCGTAGCCTTGCCCCTTCCTCCAAGGAAGGGTGCGGCCAGGGAGGAGTCCTTCCCCCCCAAGGCACCTCGGAGGTGCCTTCCCCCTTTAGGACTCTCCCTTTTGCTTATCTCTTGGCGCATGGGCCTCTTGGGGCTGGTGCCCTTGGCCCATATAGGCCAAGGCGCACCCCCTACAGCCCATGTGGCCCCCCGGGGCTGGTGGACCCCCTTGGTTGACCCCCGGACCCCTTTCGGCACTCCCGGTACAATACCGATAAAGTGCGAAACTTTTCTGGCGACCAAAATAAGACTTCCCATATATAAATCTTTACCTCCGGACCATTCCGGAACTCCTCGTGACGTCCGGGATCTCATCCGGGACTCCGAACAACTTTCGGGTTACCGCATACTAATATCTCTATAACCCTAGCGTCACCGAACCTTAAGTGTGTAGACCCTACGGGTTCGGGAGACATGCAGACATGACCGAGACGACTCTCCGGTCAATAACCAACAGCGGGATCTGGATACCCATGTTGGCTCCCACATGCTCCTCGATGATCTCATCGGATGAACCACGATGTCGAGGATTCGATCAATCCCGTATACAATTCCCTTTGTCTATCGGTATGTTACTTGCCCGAGATTCGATCGTCGGTATCCCGATACCTTGTTCAATCTCGTTACCGGCAAGTCTCTTTACTCGTTCCGTAACACATCATCCCGTGATCAACTCCTTGGTCACATTGTGCACATTATGATGATGTCCTACCGAGTGGGCCCAGAGATACCTCTCCGTTTACACGGAGTGACAAATCCCAGTCTCGATTAGTGCCAACCCAACAGACACTTTCGGAGATACCTGTAGTGCACCTTTATAGCCACCCAGTTACGTTGTGATGTTTGGTACACCCAAAGCATTCCTACGGTATCCGGGAGTTGCACCATCTCATGGTCTAAGGAAATGATACTTGACATTAGAAAAGCTCTGAGCAAACGAACTACACGATCTTGTGCTAGGCTTAGGATTGGGTCTTGTCCATCACATCATTCTCCTAATGATGTGATCCCGTTATCAACGACATCCAATGTCCATGGTCAGGAAACCGTAACCATCTCTTGATCAACGAGCTAGTCTCCTAGAGGCTTACTAGGGACATGGTGTTGTCTATGTATCCACACATGTATCTGAGTTTCCTATCAATACAATTCTAGCATGGATAATAAACGATTATCATGAACAAGGAAATATAATAATAACCTATTTATTATTGCCTCTAGGGCATATTTCCAACAGTCTCCCACTTGCACTAGAGTCAATAATCTAGTCCACATCACCATGTGATTAACACTCATAGGTCACATCACCATGTGACCAACATCCAAAGAGTTTACTAGAGTCAACAATTTAGTTCACATCTCTATGTGATTAACACTCAATGAGTTCTGGTTTGATCATGTTATGCTTGTGAGAGAGGTTATTTAGTCAACGGGTCTGAACCTTTCAGATCCGTGTGTGCTTTACGAATATCTATGTCATCTTGTGGATGCTACCACGCGCTATTTGGAGCCATTTCAAATAACTGCTCTACTATACGAATCCGGTTTACTACTCAGGGTCATCCGGATTAGTGTCAAAGTTCGCATCGACGTAACCCTTTACGACGAACCCCTTTTCACCTCCATAATCGAGAAAATTCCTTAGTCCACTAGATACTAAGGATAAGTTCGACCGCTGTCACGTGATCCATTCCCGGATCACTATTGTACCCCTTGACCAACTCATGGCAAGGCACACTTCATGTGCGGTACACAGCATAGCATACTGTAGAGCCTACGTCTAAATCATAGGGGACGACCTTCGTCCTTTCTCTCTCTTCTGTTGTGGTCAGGTCTTGAGTCTTACTCAATACTCACACCTTGTAACACAGCCAAGAACTCCTTCTTTGCTGATCTATTTTGAACTCTTTCAAAATCATGTCAAGGTGTGCGTTCTTTAAAAGTATCATCAGGCGTCTTGATCTATCTCTGTAGATCTTGATGCCCAATATGTAAGCAGCTTTATCCAGGTCTTCCTTTAAAAACTCCTTTCAAACAACCCTTTATGCTTTCCAGAAATTTTACATCATTTCGGATCAACAATATGTCATTCACATATACTTATCAGAAATGTTGTAGCGCTCCCACTTACTTTATTGGAAATACAAGTTTCTCATAAACTTTGTATAAATCCAAAATCTTTGATCATCTCATCAAAGTGTACATTCCAACTCCGAGATGCTTACTCCAGTCCTTAGAAGGATCGCTGGAGCTAGCATACCTTTTAGCATCCTTAGGATCGACAAAACCTTTCTGATTGTATCACATACAACCTTTCCTTACGAAAACTGGTAAGGAAACTTGTTTTGACATCCATCTGCCAGATTTCATAAATGCAGCTAATGCTAGCATGATTCCGACGGAATTAAGCATCGCTACGGATGGGAAAATCTCATCGTAGTCAACTCCTTGAACTTGTGGAAATACTCTTTGCCACAAGTCGAGCTTCATAGACAGTAACATTACCGTCCACGTCCGTCTTCTTCTCAAAGTTCCATTTATCTCGGATTTCATGGCTTCCAACCATTTGTCGGAATATGGGCCCACCATCGCTTCTCCATAGCTCGTAGGTTCATTGTTGTCCAACAACATGATATCTCAGACAGGATCACGTACCACTCTGAAGTAGCACGCATCCTCGTCGTCCTACGAGGTTTGGTGGTGACTTGATCCGAAGTTTCATGATCATTATCATAAGCTTCCACTTCAATTGGTATAGGTGCCACAGGAACAACTTCCTGTGCCCTGCTACACACTAGTTGAAGTGACGGTTCAATAACCTTATCAAGTCTCCACCATCCTCCCACTCAATTCTTTTGAGAGAAACTTTTCCTCGAGAAAGGACTCATTTCTAGAAGCAATTACTTTTGCTTCCAGATCTGAAATAGGAGGTATACCCAACTGTTTTGGGTTTTCTATGAAGATGCATTTATCCGCTTTGGGTTCGAGCTTATCAGCCTGAAACATTTTTCACATAAGCGTCGCTGCCCCAAACTTTTAAGAAACAACAACTTAGGTTTCTCTAAACGGTGTCGTCTCAACGGAATTGCGTGGTGCCCTATTTAAAGTGAATGCGGTTGTCTCTAATGCCTAACCCATAAACGATAGTTGTAATTCGATAAGAGACATCATGGTATGCACCATATCCAATAGGGTGCAGCTATGATGTCCGGACACACCATCACACTATGGTGTTCCAGGCGGTATTAATTGTGAAACACTTTCCACATTGTCTCAATTGTGTGCCAAACTCGTAACTCAGATACTCATCTCTATGATCATATCACAGACATTTTATCCTCTTGTCACGACGATCTTCAACTTCACTCTGAAATTACTTGAACCTTTCAATAATTCAGACTTGTGTTTTATCAAGTAAATACACTCAGCATCTACTCAAATCATCTGTGAAGTAAGAACATAATGATATCCACTGCATGCCTCAGCACTCATTGGACTGCATACATCAAAATGTATTACTTCCAACAAGTTGCTCTCTTGTTCCATCTTACTGAAAACGAGGTCTTTCAGTCATCTTGCCCATGTGGTATGATTTGCATGTCTCAAGTGATTCAAAATCAAGTGAGTCCAAGCGATCCATCTGCATGGAGTTTCTTCATACCAGTAGACATGGTTCGCATGTCTCAATCTTTTCAAAAACGAGTGAGTCCAAAGATCCATCTACATGGAGCTTCTTCATGCGTTCTACACCAATATGACTCAAATGGCAGTGCCACAAGTATGTGGTACTATCATTACTATTTTATATCTTTTGGCACGAACATGTGTATCACTGCGATCGAGATTCATTTTAGGTGCAAGACCATTGAAGGTATTATTCAAATAAACAGAGTAACCATTATTCTCCTTAAATGAATAACCGTATTGCGATAAACATAATCCAATCATGCTCAATGCAAACACCAAATCTCGATGGTAGAGGGAGCATGCGATGCTTGATCACATCAACCTTGGAAACACTTCCAACACATATCGTCATCTCACCTTTAGCTAGTCTCCGTTTATTCCGCAGCTTTTATTTTGAGTTACTAACACTTAGCAACCGAATCGGTATCTAATACCCTGGTGCTGCTAGGAGTACTAGTAAAGTACACATTCATATAATGTATATCCAATATACTTCTGTCGACCTTGCCTGCCTTCTCATCTACCAAGTATCTAGGGTAGTACTGCTTCAGTGGCTGTTCCCCTCATTACAGAAGCACTTAGTCTCGGGTTTGGGTTCAACCTTGGGATTCTTTACTAGAGCAGCAAATGATTTGCTGTTTCATGAAGTATCCCTTTTGCCCTTGCCCTTCTAGAAACTAGTGGTTTTACTAACCATCAACAATTGATGCTCCTTCTTGATTTCTACTTTCGCGGTGTCAAACATCGCGAGTTGCTCAAGGATCATCATCTATCCTTGATATTTATAGTTCATCACGAAGCTCTAATAGCTTGGTGGCAGTGATTATGGAGAATCATCACTATCTCATCTGGAAGATTAACTCCCACTCGATTCAAGCGATTGTAGTACTCAGACAATCTGAGTACATGCTCAACGATTGAGCTTTTCTCCCTTAGTCTTCAGGCTTAAGAAACTTGTCAGAGGTCTCATACCTCTTGACGCGGGCACTAGTCTAAAATCCCAATTTCAGTCTTCGGAACATCTCATATGTTCTGCGATGTTTCAAAAACCGTCTTTGGTGCCACAATTCTAAACCGTTAGCATTACGCACTGAACTATCACGTAGTTATCAAAACGTGTATGTCAGATGTTCCGCAACATCTACAGATGACGCTGAGGTTCAGCACACCGAGCGGTGCATTAAGGACATAAGCCTTCTGTGCAGCAATGAGGACAGTCCTCAGTTTACGGACCCAGACCGCATAATTGCTACTACCAACTTTCAACTAAATTTTCTCTAGGAACATATCTTAAACAGTAGAACTAAAGCGCAAGATATGACATAATTTGCAAAGACTTTTGACTATGTTCATGATAATGAAGTTCATCTGATTATAGAACTCCCACTCAGATAGACATCCCTCTAGTCATCTAAGTGATACATGATCCGAGTCAAACTAGGCCGTGTCCGATCATCACGTGAGACGGACTAGTCATCATCGGTGAACATCTCCATGTTGATCGCATCTACTATACGACTCATGTTCGACCTTTCGGTCTCTTGTGTTCCGAGGCCATGTCTGTACATGCTAGGCTCGTCAACACCCGTTGTATTCGAACGTTAGAATCTATCACACCCGATCATCACGTGGTGCTTCGAAACAACGAACCTTCGCAACGGTGCACAGTTAGGGGGAACACGTCTCTTGAAATTTTAGTGAGGGATCATCTTATTTATGCTACCGTCGTTCTAAGCAAATAAGATGCATAACATGATAAACATCACATGCAATCAAATAGTGACATGATATGGCCAATATCATTTTTCTCCTTTGATCTCCATCTTCGGGGCACCATGATCATCTTTGTCACCGGCATGACACCATGATCTCCATCATCATGATCTCCATCATTGTGTCTTCATGAAGTTGTCTCGCCAACTATTACTTCTACTACTATGGCTAACGGTTAGCAATAAAGTAAAGTAATTACATGGCGTTTTCATTGACACGCAGGTCATACAATAAATTAAGACAACTCCTATGGCTCCTGCTGGTTGTCATACTCATCGACATGCAAGTCGTGATTCCTATTACAAGAACATGATCAATCTCATACATCACATATATCATTCATCACATCCTTTTGGCCATATCACATCACATAGCATACCCTGCAAAAACAAGTTAGACGTCCTCTAATTGTTGTTGCATGTTTTACGTGGCTGCTATGGGATTCTAGCAAGAACGTTTCTTACCTACGCAAAAGCCACAACGTGATATGCCAATTTCTATTTACCCTTCATAAGGACCCTTTTCATCAAATCCGATCCGACTAAAGTGGGAGAGACAGACACCCGCTAGCCACCTTATGCAACTAGTGCATGTCAGTCGGTGGAACCTGTCTCACGTAAGAGTACGTGTAAGGTCGGTCCGGGCCGCTTCATCCCACGATGCCGCCGAATCAAGATAAGACTAGTAACGGCAAGTAAATTGACAAAATCGACGCCCACAACTACTTTGTGTTCTACTCGTGCATAGAAACTACGCATAGACCTGGCTCATGATGCCACTGTTGGGGAACGTAGCAGAAATTCAAAATTTTCTACGCATCACCAAGATCAATCTATGGAGGAATCTAGCAACGAGGGCAAGGGGAGTGCATCTACATACCCTTGTAGATCGCGAGCGGAAGCGTTCAAGAGAACGGGGTTGATGGAGTCGTACTCGTCGTGATCCAAATCACCGATGATCCTAGCGCCGAACGGACGGCACCTCCGCGTTCAACACACGTACGGAGCAGCGACGTCTCCTCCTTCTTGATCCAGCAAGGGGGGAGGAGAGGTTGATGGAGATCCAGCAGCACGACGGCGTGGTGGTGGAAGTAGCGGGATCCCGGCAGGGCTTCGCCAAGCGCAAGCGGGGAGGAAGAGGTGTCACGGGAGGGAGAGGGAGGCGCCAGGGCTTAGGATATTGCTGCCCTCCCTCCCCCCCACTATATATAGGGCCAAGGGAGAGGGGGGGCGCAGCCTTGCCCCTTCCTCCAAGGAAGGGTGCGGCCAGGGAGGAGTCCTTCCCCCCCAAGGCACCTCGGAGGTGCCTTCCCCCTTTAGGACTCTCCCTTTTGCTTATCTCTTGGCGCATGGGCCTCTTGGGGCTGGTGCCCTTGGCCCATATAGGCCAAGGCGCACCCCCTACAGCCCATGTGCCCCCCCGGGGCTGGTGGACCCCCTTGGTTGACCCCCGGACCCCTTTCGGCACTCCCGGTACAATACCGATAAAGTGCGAAACTTTTCCGGCGACCAAAATAAGACTTCCCATATATAAATCTTTACCTCCGGACCATTCCGGAACTCCTCGTGACGTCCGGGATCTCATCCGGGACTCCGAACAACTTTCGGGTTACCGCATACTAATATCTCTATAACCCTAGCGTCACCGAACCTTAAGTGTGTAGACCCTACGGGTTCGGGAGACATGCAGACATGACCGAGACGACTCTCCGGTCAATAACCAACAGCGGGATCTGGATACCCATGTTGGCTCCCACATGCTCCTCGATGATCTCATCGGATGAACCACGATGTCGAGGATTCGATCAATCCCGTATACAATTCCCTTTGTCTATCGGTATGTTACTTGCCCGAGATTCGATCGTCGGTATCCCGATACCTTGTTCAATCTCGTTACCGGCAAGTCTCTTTACTCGTTCCGTAACACATCATCCCGTGATCAACTCCTTGGTCACATTGTGCACATTATGATGATGTCCTACCGAGTGGGCCCAGAGATACCTCTCCGTTTACACGGAGTGACAAATCCCAGTCTCGATTAGTGCCAACCCAACAGACACTTTCGGAGATACCTGTAGTGCACCTTTATAGCCACCCAGTTACGTTGTGATGTTTGGTACACCCAAAGCATTCCTACGGTATCCGGGAGTTGCACCATCTCATGGTCTAAGGAAATGATACTTGACATTAGAAAAGCTCTGAGCAAACGAACTACACGATCTTGTGCTAGGCTTAGGATTGGGTCTTGTCCATCACATCATTCTCCTAATGATGTGATCCCGTTATCAACGACATCCAATGTCCATGGTCAGGAAACCGTAACCATCTCTTGATCAACGAGCTAGTCTCCTAGAGGCTTACTAGGGACATGGTGTTGTCTATGTATCCACACATGTATCTGAGTTTCCTATCAATACAATTCTAGCATGGATAATAAACGATTATCATGAACAAGGAAATATAATAATAACCTATTTATTATTGCCTCTAGGGCATATTTCCAACAGAAGCTGCGTGGCCGATGACTCGCCAGAGGATGAGTGAGAAGTACCCTGATAATTTGAATCAGATGGGTTAAGAGGCTGGCGGAAACAACCTGCTTTTGGGCATGAAGTATCAATGGGATAAGAGACCTCTGATCGGCGTTTCCGAACCGGACTGTTCGGTAAACCGGCGGAGGTAACTACCTGGCCACTGTGCCGGGTTGTACGGCGAGCTTCGTATTGCTGCGTCTTCAAAAGAAAGTTTGGGTCCAAGTAAGCAAGAGGGTGAGAAAATTTTACTTTCCAGTTTGCTTGACGGATTTTTGATGTTGGCAGAGGATCTGAATCGGAGGAAAGAATAGTTACCTCTACGTCCTCAGCATGACTTCCTTCAGCGTCCTCCTGATAATAATCATTGTCAATGAGATGTACGAAAAATGAACCAAGAGAGTCAAGTTCTACCTCTGGTTCCGGGTTACCCACATCGTCATCAGCTGGTGGATCGGAGGATGCAGTGGTCCTTCTCTTGGCAGGTTTTTTAACAACCTTGGTCTTTGGATGAACCGGTTTTACCGGTTTATCTTGCGGCTTCGCCGGTTTGTCTTGGGATGGTTTATTGTTCCAGAATGGATCATCACCCTGTCAGAAAATAATCACACTTTCAGAGAATATTTGGACAGAAGCAACTTCAGTTAAAAAGATTATATGATTCTTACAGCTGGCGGTTTGTTGAAGGTGCAGAAAGGGAGTAGTCCAGTTTGGGCACAGACAGCCTCCGGTTCGTTCAGTATCTTCTTTACAGCTTCAGTGACTTCTGCATCTGTAAGCTGAATGTCAATGTGCCGCTGAGCATCCTTCAAACTCCCCGTGTACTCACACATCAAACCGGGGCACCGGCTTAAGGGCAGAATACTCCAGCTTACCCAGCAACGAGCAAGATCAACTCCTGTTAAACCATTCGCCATGAAGGCTCTAAGCTTTGATAATTGGGGAGCATAGTTGGCCCTTTCTCTTGCTGTCAACCTCTGAGGAAAAGGATGTGTGTTGCTAAGACGTTCAGGGCGGTAACCCGGCAAAGGATTTTCATCAGATGGAGATGTATCAATGCAGTAAAACCAAGTCTGGTTCCACTCTTTGGGGTGACTGTGGAGTTTGGGGTGAGGGAAGGTGACTTCCTTCCTTTTCTAAACCGCCATTCCGCCCAGCTCCGTATTGGGTCCGTCTGAGAACTCTGTGCGACAGTTTAAGTGAAAGAAATCCCTAAACGGTTCGACTGAAGGTTCCTCTTGAAGATAAACCTCACAAAAGACTTGGAAGTGGCAGATGTTGGTCACAGAATTGGGACCGATGTCTTGAGGGCGCAGCTGAAAATTGGCCAGTACATCCCGGAATTTTTTTGAACCGGGAGGGCTAAAACCTCGTCCGAGATGATCAGCAAACACGACCACCTCTCCGTCCTTGGGTGTAGGAGGATTTTCCGGGCCAGGGACCCTCCAGTGAATGACATCTTTCTTGGCTAAAGCGGTCGTTTTAACAAGATTGTTTAATTGTTCCTCAGTTACTCGAGAAGGAGCCCAATTGCATTCATACACTTGCTTGGCCATGGCAATGGAAGTCTGAAACAAGATTATTGCCGGTTTAAGATTTACAGTGGACAACTATACAACAGTATAAGGATACAAGCATATTGATAAACCGGAATTGGTTATTCGTAAACCGGAGTCTGACAATGGAAACAGTACAATGATGAAAGCATTGGCAGTTCAACAGGGGACTAGTGGTATCTACTGGGTCATCATTTTGTATGTGAAGTTAAACCGCCCAATCTGGTATTAAAGATGTATAAGTGAAGGGGAAAACAGGTTTCACAAGTTGGCATCGTAATTTTGGATCTACCGCATGTCAGAAAATGAAAATATATTCAGACCTAAATATTGGTACCGAAGCAGTTGATGAAGGTTCAGATGGGATTTTCTACTTAAACGAGATGAGTTGGATATCAAACAGGTGCTAAAACTACTACCGCGCGAGATCTATGTGGTTTTTGGATCTAATCCATGGATATAAGTAAGGATAAAGAAGGGCGGCGAAGAACACTGACGAACGACAGAAACCCTAAGTGCAGATCTATGGTAAGAGAAAGGGGAGACTTACGGAGGCTGTCGAGCAGCAGCGGCGTGCGGAGGAGCTCTGGTACGTTCAGGTCGATGCAGCGGCCAAGGTTGGTGCAGCAGTCGAAGGTTGACGGCGGTGGCTGAGGTCGATGGCTCGGGCGTCGCGAGGATGACGATGACGCGAAGAGGCGCGAGGGGGAAAATGGAAAGACCCCCTGGCCCTATTTATAAGGGAGATAACCGACAGGCGCGAAAATCGAGGAGCCGAATTTTTGGATATGAAGCGGAGCTGTCGCCTCGATGGTCGGAGGCTCGTTAATGACAGGTGACGTCACGGCGGTTTACCATGATCCTAGAAGATGATGTCACGGTGGTTTACAAGATTGTATGTAGATGTTGAAGAAGAAATTTTCTAAAGTATTGAGGATTGACATGAACCAGTTCAAATCAATCTGGGGCCTAATGTTGGGGATATTACCACTGGGTGTAAACCGGACAGGAGAGGCCGGGTTAACCCCATAAGTAGTTCATCTGTATCTGAAGCCCATGAAGACAGGCGGTGACGCCTCATGAAGGCCCAGGGTCCAAAGCCGGTTTAAGGCCTGTAGACACAAACCGGTATTGATATGTAAACTTGTGTTGTAAGATAGAGGTAGCAGAGACCGAGCCGGACACGATTATGAGCCGGCCTGGGGATTATGTAAACCACCGGGCGTCAACCCATGTATATAAGGGGACGACCCGGCGACGGTTCAGAGACAACAAACAACAACTCGAGACTCAGACAAAGCGTATTCGATCCCTGGTCATCAAAACCCCATCAATTCCATCACAACTAGACGTAGGTTTTTACCTTCATCGTAAGGGGCCAAATTAGTATAAAACTCTCTTGCGTCCGTTGTCCGCTTTAACCCATTTAAGCTAACCCGTAGCGATGGCTCCACGACTAAGTCCTTTCTCTAGGACATCTGCCTTGACAAAACCACGACATTTTCCATTCAACCTGCAACCGCTAACGTATTGTTTTCCATTACCTATATCTGTGGCACGCGTGCATGCATGCATGGTTGCGTTTAGGCCGAACGGACGTGTGCTTGCGTTTTGGTTTTTTCGTTTGAGTTGATGGTTTGGTTGTGTAAGTTGGTGTCTTCGTGGGTTGATTCAGAGAAGTGCTCATCTATGCGGGTTGATTCACAGCAACGCCAGGGGCCTCTTTGCAAAAGAGCACGCGCTGACCGGGTATGCACCCACACGTCCACATGGCGCTCATTGATTCGTCAGGACCAAATTTGCACATCTTATGCAAGTTGAGGGATTGGGTAGGGTCAAATTTCAAGTTGTAGAACTAAAGCATCACATTGAGAGCAAGTTCTAAGACTCCTGATGCTTTTAACTCTTCGAACGAGACCACCGACTCCCCCTAAGAAAAGCTTTGCGCATCCATCTGACCGAAGCATCTATCTGAAAATCAATCCGTAGAGGTCGTATGTGGCAGACAGCACGCTTTTCTATTGTGTTTCGTGTACATCAACTATACTAGTATATTATTATATTTTAAAATTTTAAGAAGGTAGGTAGTTTTCTCGCTTGCTTCCTGCTTGATATAACCATTTTTCTGCTCGACCACCTGAGTTAGTTTATTGGTTCCTAGAAGTGGGATATGATCGGACATGGGTGACAGCAGAAAGAAGATGCTGATGCGTCGTCCCAGTGGCCCTGTACTCTACTCTCTCCGTTCATTCCTTGGTTCATGCAGCCAATCAACGGTCAACGCACAACCACATCAGATTCTGTTTTACAAATGCTTGAAATCTTATTGCATAATATGTTTTGCAAAAAAGAATCAATATGTAGTTCACATCGTATGACGTGGTGTGCTTTCTGCGTCAGAACATCGTAAAACTAATTAGACAACACCAGTTCTTCCCTCTCACAGAAGCTACAGGGGAAAAAGCATACAGAGGGAGAGACAGAAAAAGAGTGGCAAATTTGGTTGTTTGATGCGACTAAAATGTGCTCCGGCCCCACTTGTCTGCCAGATAGGGATAGCAAAGTCAATAGCCAGAAATTAAGTTTGAATCACAACGAGAATTTGAGAATAGTATTGTGATGAGTAAGGCATCTCCGACGGCAACCCGCAAATTTCATCCCGCCTTCGTCCGCGGACATGGATGCGGGAGGCCGCCATCCAACCGTACCCATTCAAACTCTTTTTCGACAAACCGGATGAAATTAGTGCAAACACGACCGGATTTCATATAAACATGACGGATTTCATACAAACACGGCGAATTTTCATTAAATTTCGAACATTTATAACAAAAAAACCGACCTGACCCTAAACCTATCCTACGGCGGCGGCGCTCGGCGTCCAAGCCGGTGTATTCCTAAATCCACCGTCTCCATGAGCACCGGCGATAAGACCCGTGAAGTGAAGGTGCGTTCTCCGGCGAGCAAGAGTAGAACACGGGAGACGGATCCCGCCTCCCGTGCCATGCTCATCCTCGGAGGAGTCCGCGACCTGTCCGTCGCTGGTGGACGTCAGGTCCACGATTGAAATGGTGGCGCCGGCGTTGTCGTCGTCCCACAAGAGCGCTTGATGGTACGTCGGCGGCGCGTAGGAGGCGCAGCTGGCGTTGTTCTCCTCCCGCTTCCTGGCAAGCGGCGGCTTGAGCGCGGACGACATCGTAGATGGCACGCTGCTCTGCGACGAAGTTGTGGTTCGCCACGGCCTCCTCGCTCGCGCGCTCGCCGTAGATCAGGCCCTCCGCCAGCCGGCGGTGCTCCAGGAGGAACATGTTGTATCGTTGTTACTCCTTCGCCTATTGGGACAATGCCGCCGGCGCAGGCAGCAACCTCTGCCATGGCGGCGTTGTAGTGCGCCTGCACCTGCTCCATGGTGAAGCCAACATGCACAGGAGGCGCGGGAGCCGGGGCGGTGTCATCGGAGTCCATCGTGGTCTCGTTCTCGTCGTCAGAGACCTCGGGCGAGCTGGACGGGAAGCCGGCCTCGATCCGTCTGGCTCGGCGGCTCTGCCAAGCAACGGCAAGGGTGGCCACGGCGTGCTTCATCTTCGTGGAAAGGCTCTCCCACAAAGCTTCGCCGCCTGTAGTCATGGCGGATGTAGTGCAAGGGAGGAGGATGGGGAGGGGCTTGTGTCGTGGTGTGAAGTTAGTCGGGTGTGGTCGCCTTTAAATAGTGGATTCCGGTGAGGCAAGGCGTCCGGGTGCGTCAATGCGCGGCGTCGGAGCAGGTTTCTCAGCCGGCGAGCCTGCTTAATGGCGGTACGGACGGGCATTGGCATTGAATGGGCATGGTAGATATCTATTCCGTCCCGTCCAGTCACGCATCTTCGACATTGAACAGACGCGAGCACCGGAGACATGTCCTGGGCGGCGTCCTCGGCCGGCGCGCCACTTCAATGCCGGAGGCAGTGAAAGGTTGTGTCCGCCTTGAGCCGTCTTCAATGTTGAGCGGCGCGCTGTACAACGGCATGAATGTGGGTAGCTGGCGTCGGGCGGGAACACGCGCGGACGAGGGAGAAGGGGTTTTGGTGGGCCAGGTTGGTTAGAAGCGGGCGTGGTATCGATCCGGACTCCCGCAAAGTCCTCTTCACATTTGTCTCTGGTTTACGGGAAAAATCACGTCCAAATCGCGTCGCAGACCGATACAAGCCCAAGTTGAATGACTTCCGTTGTGCGGACATATGCGAGAAGGTTACGGGTCCTAGTTGGAGATGCCTTAGATATGTGCAAACAAAGCTGTAGTTGTCAGGTAGCTCCACGAAAATACCACTCAGACAGGGGATGGTGATCCGACTGATCAGTCGAGAAGCATGGCACCGAGGGCATAAGTATATTTTAAACTGTTGTGCACACACCACCGACGATCCTCACATGCACAAGCCGGTGAAAACACCTACTCAGATAAGATCATGACAGGTTATCTATGTACTGTCACTCTAGTTTTCCACCTGTGATTTGTGAAGGTTAGATTCGAACGGTATCACTGAGAAAAGGAAAGCTCAGCTAGCAGAAGCAGCTAGCCAATCTCTACTCCACGTCATCTATGTTATGCTTTCAACATCACGGCACTAGAAATATACAACACGCCACTGTTTGTGCTATTGTACTACCACTACGTTTTCTTCACAATTTTATAAAACTTTATAGGTATTCTTTTGAGAAAAAGCAAACAAACTAAGAATGTTGCTTTCTCGCTTGCTTTGTGCGAGGTTCTGACTTGTTTCCGACTTGAGAGAAGCGGATATGATCGGGCATGACGTGCCGTCCCGTCTTCTGTACGCATTCGTATCGTGCATGAGACGCAAGCTTTGCGTATTTACGAAAAAAAAATTGTCATCTGTTGACAAAATTAATAGTTTCTCTTCTTTTTCTTGAGCTTTCGGCTGCGTACAAGTACAAGATGCTGCTGCTTTGTTCCGTTTTAGCTAGGAGTAGAAACAAAGAAGAATAAAAACAGAGATCTCGAAGGCTAATTGGTTTGATGCCAATCAGAGATCTAGACGTGCATAAAAGGAAGAAGCAGAGCTGATTCTTTATCTTTCTCCTAGAACTTTCGGTTAACTGTAAACGATTCTGTCCCAACAAAATTCCGACGAGACCACCGACCCCCAAAAACAAATCTTCGTGCATCCACACGCATCTATCTGAAAATCAATCTGTAGACGTCGTATGTGGCAGGCAGCACGCTTTCGAGCAAAACTATATTTTAAAATTTTAAGAAGGTACTAGTAGTTTTCTCGCTTGCTTCCTGGTTGATATGACCATTTTTCTGCTCGACCACTTGAGTTAGTTTATTGGTTCCTAGAAGTGGATATAATCGGACATGAGTGACAGCAGAGAGAGGATGCTTACGTGCCGTGTCCATGGCCGGACAAATTTGGTGTTCTGACCTTTTACGAAAATTAAGCCAGATCTGACTTTTTTTTACCGTCGAGGTCGACGGGTAGAGTATACCAACCTATCGCCAAGGTCCTGACGGTAGGCAACTTATCCACGTTAGTGTAGTGCAGGCCTACTGCGAAACAGGCTGCCAATAGCCTGTGCAACCCTACCGTCAAGGTGCCCGGCGGTAGGATGTACAAGCACTATATTTGATACTTATAATGTTTTTACGGTAGGACGTGCGACCATACCGTCAAGAGTCTCGGCGGTAGGCAGTTATACCCTACCGTCATCGACCCCGGCGTTAAAAAAAAGTCAAATCCCGAAATCTTTTCGAACTAGGGTCAGATTTGACTTAACTTTCGTAAAAGGGTCGAAACACCAAAATCTTTTCCGATCCTGGAATACACACATACACTGCTGACGTGGCAATCGTATCACATGTGCCTTCTACACGCATGCATGCATGCATGCACGCACAAGTGGGTGGTGAGAACAAAAAATGGCTCGTGACAAACCAGCAATGCATGCAGCCAAAGAAGCAGATCATGTCAGCTTATCTGCTCGATCAGATCCGAGTTCAGGCCAATCCCAATTTTAATTTGCCCTTTTTTTAGAAATTTTTCATTCAAATCACGAATCAGTACAAAGTAGGTGACCTTTACAAGCACACTGAAACGCAAACACAAAGGACCATGAACACTTAGAGTACCCTAAGACAACCAAAACACAAGAAGATCTCCGGAGCCCTGTGTCATCATCCCTGAATCTTTAGAGAAGACCCCTGCAGCAGAAGGATCTGCAACCAGTCGCAAACAGGTCATCATCTTCGACCACGATACAATTGCCGCCACGCTGCTTCCTCCTTTCTTGACACCAGCGCTGAGAGGGCATGGACATCAATCCAACACACCTGCAACAGTCGTCGCCATCTTTGGCTTTGAGTACCGCGAAAAGTGTCCCTTCCAGAAGGAAGAGAACTCGAGTCATCCGGCCGGTCCAGCACCGCGGCCGGGCCATCCGCCCGGACAAAGCAGGATCTCCCACCAGCATCAGCGCAGAGGAAGGAGAAGAACAGCAGCAGCAAATCATACCAACAAGGAAGAAGAAAGGTCTTCGTCTCCCTGCCTCCATCGCCCATCTGAGGATCCAAACGGCCAGTGCCGATGGACCTCCAACCACCATAGCCCGCGACCTCGACGAGATCCGGGGATCCCCAACACCGTTGGCTCCTAGACGAAAGCAAAAGCCTCGCCTGACCGTGAACGGAGCCCGGAGAAACTTATTCCGACGCGACACCACCGCAACGGCCTCGGCATCGTCTCCCTCAACCCTAACCCTACCACACACCCACCTAGTGAACAGACCCGAGGTTCCCCCTCCCTCCCGCCGCTGGAGCGGCCGACGGAGAGAGGGAACCGGCGGCGTCACCGGCGGCGCGCAAGGGATCCCTAGTCGCCTCCTTGATCGCCTCGAGCGATCCAACTTTTCCGGGCGTTGCTGTTTTTAATTTGCCCTTCATTCATTCATTCATTCCTTCCTTCGTTTATGCAGCCAGTCAACGGTCAACACCCAACCGCATCATATTCTGTTTTACACATGTTTGAAATCCCAGTGCATATGTTTTGCAAAACAGGATTCAATATGCCGTTCATATCGTCAGAGCATCAGAAATTAATTAGACAACATGGACAGAAAAAAGAGGCAAATTTGGTTTTTTGATGCGACTAAAATGTGCTCTGGCCCCACTTGTGTTGCCAAACACGGATAGCAAGTCAATAGACTGCCAGAAATTAAGTTTGGATCACCATGAGAATTTGAAAATAGTATTGTGTTGAGTAAGTATGTCCAAACTGAGCTGTAGTTTGCAGGTAGCTCCACGAAAATACCACTCAGACGGGGGGTGGACAAATCAGTCGAGGCATAAGTAAACTTGTGTGCACACACCACAGACGATCCTCGCATGCACAAGCCGGTGAAAACACCTACTCGGATAAGATCGTGTCAAGTCTAGTTTTCCACTTGTGAAGTCAAGACAATTCACAGATTCGAACGATATCACTGGGAAAAGGAAAACTCAGCTAGCAGAAGCAGCTACCTCTAGAAGCCAAATCCCTACTCCACGTCATCTATGTTATGCTTTCAGCATCACGGCACTAGAAATATACAACACGCCACTGTTTGTGCTATTGTAATGCCACTACATTTTCTTCAACATTTATAAAACTTTATTTATAGGTATTCTTTTTTTTGAGAAAAAAAAAACTAAGAAGGTTGCTTTCTGCGAGGTATAACCAATTTCTGACTTGTTTCCGACGTGAGAGAAGTGGATATGAGGCCATGTACAATGATTGATAAAATAATCTTATCTTAAGTCTTGCATCTAATTTAGAGATAACAAAAAAGTATGTGTACAATGGGTATATCTTAGTCTTATTTTTAATAACTAGCTATTTCTAAAACATGATGAGACATATTGTGCTAAGAGAACATCTCTTATCTTAAATAAGAGAAGGCAAGTATTTTCTTATAATTTCTCACCCTTCCACCTCAGCATTTATTGCGCGTGGCACTCATACGTGCCGTCCCGTCTTCCGTGGCGCCGTGCTTTTTCTTCACACCTGGAGCTTGGATCATGTATGCATGCAAGAGTTCTTTTCTTCCCCCAGCCGTGCATGAACAAGTAGGTGAGAAAGAAAATGGGCTCGTGTCGTGATGAACATGGACGCACCGACGCACGCAGGCGACAGCAACATTCTCAGGAGAAAAGAAGGTTATCTGTCCAGACGAGAGTTTCAGACCAGCCCCATTTTCCTTTGTTCTGTTCATCCAGGCTGTCGGTCAACAGTCAACGTCCATGCCAAAACTCACCAGAGGTTCTATCTTGCAAAGATTCATTCTAAAAGAAGAAAAAAAACTTGCAAAGATTCGAAATAACCATGTTGTGCTTCGAGATAACTGCAGTTCACATGATGGAGTATAATACGTACGTGGTGTGGGAATACGTGGTGTGCTTTCAGCATCCGAGCCTTAGAAATCCGAAGCTGACAGCATTAGTTTTCCTCCTCCCTCTCATGCAAGCCACGGACAAAAAACGTTTTGCTATCCGAAGTAAAATTTAGATATACAAGAGGAGAAGAAGGAAGAATTTGGCTGTTTGGTGTGGCTCTCGTATGGCATGGGCCCACCTGACTGCTGCATGCTGAACAGCGATAGCAACAAGTCAACGGCCACAAATTTAGGTTTGGATCATGCTGAGAATAGTATTGTGACGAGCAAGTGTGTCCAAACTAGCTAGTTTTCAGCTCCACGAAAATACCAGTATAAATCAACCAATCGATTTATCTATATCATCTCTGTACACTGACCTTCCAACGGCCATGAAGAAATTAGGATAGCTATGATGTCGCTCTAACTGCCGAAAATGCATAGGAGCTCTCGGGTGCTACGCCCCCCTATATTAAAAAATAATTTATTAATTCAAAAAAGTCAAAAAATCCAGGAACTTTTTATGGAATCAAACATGATCAAGTATTGCATCCGTATAAAAAGATTAAACCTGGAATGACTTTTTTTGTATCCAGGGTTAAAGATTTCCCAAAAAAAATACTAGATACAAGTACTATTCATGCTATATTGTCGTCATAAATTTATCTTTTTTGCCTTGGAGTCAACGAGAATTATTCCTTGGCCAAACTTTTTATATGAGTACAATACCTAGTCATATTTGGTTAAAAGTTATATCCAGAATTTTTTCGACTTTTTTCTGAATTATTAATTTATTTTTGAATATAGGGGGGTGGAGCACCCGAGTGCTCCTAATCCGCTTCCCTCTAACTGCACCATATCTCTCTCATAAAAAATGGCTGTGATCACGGAACCAAAAAGATGTTGATATGTCGCCTTCATGAGCCCTTTTCACATGTTGAACTTGGATCACGACGATGTCCAGTTAATGGTACTCTCTTATTTTCAAATTACTTGAAGTTTTATAATTTATAGAAACATATATATTACGATCTAGTACATCACGAAATTAATTTTATTAGATCTTCGTAAAAATATTTTTTTAACACAGTATAGACGCAAACGCTCATACACACGCGCATACCCTCACCCCTATGAACACACACACCCACACCCTATCCCTATGAGCACCTCCAAAAGACTGAGCCGGCATATTCGTATTGAAATTTACGAAGTCACCGTAGGCACCTCGTTATCGACGGGAACGTCTCCTCCCACTGGGTGGGCTAGGGATATCACAGTCCCTATAACCATCTAACCACATATTCGTTCGCCGTAAAAATATATTTGATATCATCGATATAGCACACTTTTTCTAGACTTAATTAAATATAGACAAGACAAGTTTGACTAAATATGTCATCTCTATACGTACACCGACCTTCCAACGACCAAGAAGGAACAGGTGGTATAGCTTTGATGTCACTTTAATTTCACAATGCATATCTCACCAAAATAATCTTCTCATTCGAATCAGTATTTTGACTACCAAACCAAGAAAGATGCGGACGCGTCGTCTCCATGGCCCTGCACTAGCTTTTCATGCATTGAGGCAGCATGTAATGGACCATGATGATGAGCAGTAATTAACTCCACAGCGCCGCAGACTCCACGACGATCAACATGGATCGGGGTTGCATTGCATGCGTACATCCACAACAGTATAGGACTATAGATACATAGCCCTCTACAATTTTCTTTGATATCAAAGCTGCAGTGTGGAATTTCGCTATCGTTTTTCGTCAGGAAAAACAAAAGACATGCACGCCAGTCAACGGTCTAAAGCATCTACAGCCGGACCTCTTAAACCCGTCTCATACGTCCGGCCGGGCAGCCTGGTCACTGACCGATCATTTTTTTTAACCCAGATGGACGTCTCAAACGGAGCTCAAACGTCCGGGCTAACCGGGACACTCCATATCCAGCCCAAATATGGAGTGGATATGGGGCGTCCGGCACGCCCGCCATGTCGGTCTGACGGCGGGGTCCCACGCGGAAACGCCCGGAAACTCGGCGGTCCGACAGACGCCATGTCCGTCGCCGCGGTGTGAACGCCGCATGGCGCCGCTCCGGCTCGCCGCACAAGACCAAATCCGGCTATTTAAGCCGGTCGACGTCCCGCAACCCTAGCCCATCCCCCTCCCTGTGCCGCCAGTCTGAGCCCATCCATCTCCTCCCTCTCCCGCTCCAGCGCTCTGCCCACGGTCCGACGCTTCGGCCACGCTCCGGCACTTCGCCATGGTCCAGAGCAAGATCACCTACTACGCCATGCTGATGCCGGAGCGCCGCTACGAGATCCAGCAGGAGATCTGGATGAGGCAAGCCGTGCGCGCAGCCCGCATCGCTGCCGGGCTGCCTCCGGACTCGCGGGAGCTGCAAGAAGAGGAGTAGTCGGGGAAGAGGAGGAGGAGGAGGAGGAGATGGCTCCAATGAAGGTGGAGGAGTCGGAGGAGCCGTACCAGCAGGTGTCGGCCTTCAACATGGAGCAGGCGGTGGCGGAGTTCGCCGTCGCTCAGTCCGACGAGATGGCGGAGCAGCAGGCCATCCTGGAGTCCATCCAGGATGAGGCCTATGTGGAGGCCAACCGGGCGTTCCTCCGGCGAGAGCAGGCGGAGTCCGACGCGCTCTTCGCCGAGCTCGACGCGGAGATAGAGGAGGAGGAGGCCAGAGCGGAGCAGCCGGAGCTGCAGCTGCCAGCCATGCCGGCGGAGCCGGGCACGAAGACCGCCGTGATCTCCGACGAGAAGTAGCTAGGATCGACGTATTGCGTAGGTTCTACTTTCTTTTGCATGTCTTTGTATGGATATAAGAATCTAGTATGAGATGTCCGGATGTTGTAACAAGTGAAATTTAAAGCGTGCACGCGCGTCTGTGGGCTTTTGATGGGCCATATTTGTCATATGTGGTTGTAGACGCTCTACGGCCCATGCAAAAGAACACATCAGATTCCCTATTGTTGTCATAAAAGAAAAAAGATTCCCTATATGTTATTCAACATTACAAATGTAGTAGCAAAGCACACGCACACAAGGTATGCAATGGTGAGAGGGAGAAAGAGAGCCAAATCTGGTCGCTCCATGCGCCATCAGTATGATCCGGGCCCACCTGTCTGCTGAACAAAGACAACAGGTCGTTGGATCAATTTCCGATTGCCATCTTTGTACACTGACCTTCCAACGAACCAACAAGAAACAAATCAATCAATTCTGACACATCACATTCTAATCGCGTCGTATCTCAACAAGATAATCGTCATCACCAGACCGCCACATACAGCATTATCCTAATCCCCTGAACACATGCTTTCAGACAAAACCAGGAGCAAACAGCACATCAGATTATCACACAGCTCAGACATCCCATTAGTCAAAGGCAGGCAGGTGGCTTTCAGTTGGGTCCTAAAGAGACCTCCAAAGGGGGCTGCTTTGGAGCCACTGCATCTGCATGCATGATTGCACCTGGACTGGAGACCCATCATAATCACACCATCCTGCTTTGGCTTTGCAAAAGGCCACCACTTTCATCATACTACAAAAAATGGTCAAGCATGCAAGATGGAACACGTTGTGCTTATACAATTCCTCCAGAAGAATCTGGGTGAAGGAAGCAGGAAGAAAGCAGTGAGAGACATACATGGGGTATATGCATGGCTGGTCCCAACCACCACCATTGATGCTGCAGAACATGCAATGTTGGAACATTAAAGCATGGTTTTTCTTACACTGAAGGATAGATAGACACAACTTGCAGATAACATGGTGCTTGCCTCTTCGGTTCTTTCGGAAGAGTGGGTCGAAGAAGAAAACATACACACAGAATGCTACGGAAGCATGAGGTAATGGTTACAGCAACGCCTACCGACGGGGCATGGAGCGTGGCGGCGATCTAGATGCAGGGTTGTTTATTTCTTGGTTTTATGTACACAGATGATGCAGCGACATCATTGCCATGACTAAGTTTCTGGATGAAATGGAACTGAGTTGGTTGATCATCAGGCCTCTGCCTAAACCCGCTTCGCGCTTGTGCTACCAGGGCTCGGTCGCTGCTTCGATTCAGACTTGGATGCTCCTTTCGCCTTGTTCTTGGAACCGACGGGCTGAGCTTTCTCGCTGCTGTTCGCCTGGCCTTTTCTTGCCGCGCCACCGGCAGCTGCTGCATACATGTAATGGACATCAGAAACTGCAGCTGCATGAACTGAAATACTTAGCTAAGTAGCAAATGGATATCAGATACTGCTGCGGCATGAACTGTTAATACTTTGCAGAATGCATGCCAACTACAAATGAAATGCTTGGCTAGTGACAAATGAGCTCTTGAAAAGACACATAGCTTGTGACAGATACAGTTTTGGATAGCTTAAATATCTGAAGTAATAGCGTTCGCGACTCGGGAGGTTAACTGGCAAAAGAATGCATATATTTACCGTTGTTAGGAAGGGATAGCCGCTTCTTGGTTGGTGCATTGACTTGTGCTGCTGGCCTTTCCTTCGGATTACTTGTGGACCGTGGAGCCGGATCTGTAGGTTGAGGGCTGACTTCCTCGGAGGTTTGATCCGATGGCTTCGGTTTCAGCTTAGATGATCCCAAAGAAGCGGCGGGTGGCGCAGCCGCAGATTGCCCTGATGAAGAACCACTTGCATCAGAATGTGACTTCTTGTGTTTTGCATCTTTCGTCTGGCTTGAACCATTTAACTGAATGCCCGAAACTGCAACTTTTCCTTTTGGCTTGTTTACATCCCTGTCCCCATTTTCCTCAGCCTCCTTATCATCACCAATTGGTACATTCTCTTTGGCATTACTGTCCAGTAACCTGTTCTCCCACGGGCGTACAGCCACCCACCTCTCCACCCAGTTCCGCCCCCACTGGTTCTCATCCGCCTCTGGCCCTTGGACATCTGCAGCTTTCTGTTTCCTCGAACCTGCTTGCCGCTGCCAAAGGAAAGCGCAATTAGCAGCCTGCATTGCCAACTTACTATTACATCATTTGTTCTTCTGCTTTACTGAAAAAAATACAAAGTTCCCTAAAACCCAGCCAGCACCTGCTGAACCACTTGAGCACCAAGGCTTCTACGGCTGCTCATACATTTATCATTTATGGTAGAATATTATCACTTTAAAGTTACCTGGTGCGTTAAAGCATATGCCATTGCTCTTTCCCGCTTAGCGGCAGCTTCTTGCTTTTTCAGTACTTTAGCTTGCATTTCTTCCGCCGAGCCAATACCGCCACACCAGCGTTCCTGCATCCCATAGTTCAGTAACGATACAAGCGAATATGTGATTAAAAACAGACATTTCAGTCATTTATGCCAGCTGGTGGACAGTTCGTACTTTCTGTTATTAATGAGCTCTACAGAGAAACCTGAACAGTTTTCCCACAGGAAAACTTGAATTCTTGCATTTGTGATCTGGATATTCTAACTCTACATCTGTAAACAAAGTTCTGCTGTGATTGTATTTTCAGTCACAGCTAAAGCTTCTCAATTTCCTGAACTACAAAAGATAATTTACTTTGCTGTATGGAAGATTGTAAAGAACAAGAAAAGCCAACAGATTATTTGACAACTCCAATAATATACAAATCTTGGCAAATAACTCTGCTAGGTAAATTAACAGAAATCCAGCGAACAGAGCTATATAAAGCTGCCGGTTTGTGTGAAAAAAGTAGTTTCGTTTACCCCACCAGGCATACTTCTTAGTTCTTAACATACATGGATTACTCAGATGCAAGAGAAGGGTGGAAGATAACTTAGGGAACTCAAAGGTTACAGCATTCACGAACCCCTGTTCGAAAGAATATGTTTGGCTTGCATTTGCATATATACTGTAAGGAAATCATGAATTGAATAGCCTACATAACACCACCGACTTCTGGGCAGTTTCATACCTCAATTTCTCGAGCTTGATCCTCCTGAGCATTTTGTTCAGGAGCCTTCTTCTGGGGTACCTGACCTTCCAAACCAATACGAACCTGTCTTGCTCTGACACGAGCTTGAGCCTTTACTAGTGATTGCATACACTGAAGTGTTTCTGCTGCTTGCTTTCGTACAGCATGGCCCCTAACGAGAGCCTGGAGTCTAACTAATCCTTTTAATGCCCGTAAAGCTCGCCTAGCCTGATAGTGCAAGCAGAAAATCAAAGTGCTTCACACCACATATCATCAAAAGACTGCCTAGAAGTGAGAAATATTAGCAAAATTGTTTTCAAGTTACTGCTTATTTTGCATATTCTTCACTTAGGTTTATATCTGATTGGTCCAGCTCTTATAAAATGCATTATGAGTTACTATTATAGGCGTTGGGCACTTAGGCCTGGATCATCAGAAAATAAACAAAATATAGTGAGTATAGGGACAAGAGTGATCAAACAACCTACAAAGTTTAGTCCCTAATGGAAAAGGCAAAGCCCCAAATGATGAGTTTCTAATGAACAATATCTATCCTTTAATTCAATTTTAATCTATACTCATCAGTTTCTTTCTCCCACAAAGGGATTACGAGTTGGCAATTGGTTCTTTGTCCTCGCTATCCTTAGAAGAATTTCTGATGACCACTTCATGAATCTGCAGCAGTTCTAGTTTTCCTATTCTAATAGTTGCTCCAACTAGATATGCCCCATAGGCGAGTCAGTAAACAACAATCATTTACACCTAGCAAATAACAGTACATCTGGATAATTTCAGTTCAAGACCACAGTAAAATCCAAGAACTTCTTAGGTGTATCCAGTGAGTTGTGGCATTACATGATTGACCAGCACCCAGTAGTAGTTTTGGTCTTCTTTAAGAAGAATATACCAGGACTTTATCATACATAACAAAAGGGATAGAGTTCACATGAATCCCATTTTCCATTTATTTTCATCCATTATGATTTTTAAATTAGCACTCAACATTTTGTGGCATTTTCCATGTTGGAGGCATAAAGCAGAATCCAGAGTTGGGACAGTAGATTTATCCACGTTACAAAATGCAATATTTTGCTTGATTTTGTTTTAAATTGTCAGTAATAACAAGGTAATCAAAGAGAGAATATAATACCAAGAATGCTCGAAAGGCTGATTGAATAATTGTTGCAGCCTGATGCTCCTTTGTATTTAGTTCAGTCTCAGATGAAATTGTCTGTGTATTGGTGTCACTAGCCAATGGTTCAGTTTGCACTCTGTGTTCTGCAACTGCAAGGGCGCCTTCAGTATCCACGGAATGTTTCCGTTTGTGTAGCACCTGAGCAGCAGAGCTCCTCTACAGTATACAAAGCATAGTCTTGAAGCAATATTTCCATAATTTAAAGACAATAACCAAAGTTAGGAGGATGTCGTGAAAGTAGATGATAATGCAATTCTGTTAATAAGCACCACATGCTTAGATGTGGCATTGCACCTATACAGTCAGTTTACAATCAAAGTAAACCAAAAGGCTTCCATCAAAACTTTACTAGAAAGGGGGAAAAAAATCAGTGGCAGTGAATTGAGGTTAACAATACTCATGAACTAAAAAAGGACACAAACTAGAACAGTCAAATTTAAATTATATTATGGAACTTATTAGTTGGTTGGCCCAGAGCTTGTTGTACCATGTGTTAACATTTCAGTTGTCCACCAAATGGTGGATGTGAGGACGATGGAAGCATTATGGTCCTTGACAGCAGCAACTAACAACAAAAGGACTTCAGCAACGTCTTTGGACAACAAAATGAGTGCTAACATTAGTTACACAATGCATAACTTCTAAGCAATGCTGTAATCTACTTGTTTCAAATTTCTCCTGCATATGACACTTCTGAGTTCTGACAATGAAAAGGAATAGTGGAGGAATAACCCGTTAGGCCTTAAAGGACATCAGATGATAAAGACATGTCAACAATAACACCACTTTCAGTGAGTTTTGGTAAACCATCTACTTTCCATCATTCTTGAAAGATTCCACATGTTTGGACAGGACAAGAAAAATCCAAATGGAAGACAAGCAGGAAACAACATGAGCAAATAGACCCAAACCATTCACTATCACAATATCCAACCATAACGAATACCCCCATTTTCTTACTGGGATGCTGGATAATGAGGCTGTCGCTTTGCTTTGGTGTCTTTTGCAGGAGTTGGTGATTTACCTAGCTGTGGTTGTCAATTTATAAGAAGTTGGGATCAAGTGCTAGTATGTTTGTGCCATTTAGTTCATCTTTCGAGATCGAGGATGAGCAGCAAATTTCCTACTAGTGCGTTGAGGTCGAGTAATGGAAAGAGGGGAAGCTGGCTCGAAAGAAAACTGTGAATACCCTTTGACTTACTTCTCTGCTGCTTTCGCCATTTTGAGCTTTTCCATGCTTTTTTATCCCAACAAGTGATTTGATCCACTTGGATGAAATGCCCATGGTAGCTCCTTTTTCCCTCCTAGTGAAGTAGTGATCAGCTAACACCTGCACATCATAACATCATTGTCAAATGATAAGTCCCACCTAATTGAGCAATACAGCGACAGTTGTGGAGAAAGTACATCACCCATATGAATAATTAGAGCAACTTAAGGCAACACTAGTGTTGAAAATGTCATTATGAAAGAAAAGAAAAAGAAGTAACAACAACACTGACTTGTCAAATTTGTTGGCTATTTACAGCTAAACTAACAAACAAACTGATCTGTCACCCAGCAAACAGGGGCATCTAGTAGTAATGTAATGCACATTTGAACTATTTAATCGCTACAGAATTCCACGCATTCCCCCCTGAACATATAAACAGATGAAGTAAAAGTCATGCAGCAAGAACAGTTTCGGTGACACTCCTCGCAGGCTCGTGCTGAAGAAAGCAACTTTGCTGAACATAAGCATCGATTAGGTCCAAAATTCCACATTTTGCCATACCCAATAGCTTACGAGTAGATTGGAAAACAGCATAACCCCATGGCACTACGCAAGCAAGTAAAACTGTAGAAAGTGCACAGGAATCAGCAGCCGACACGACGAACAGGAAAAAGGAGGATAAAGTTGCGGCCGACACCTAGAGTTACTGTAAAACTTCAGCACTAAACACAGAAAACCGCACCCGGGGGCCTCCCGTGAAGAACGCCTACAGAATGCGAGCAAATTCCCACGGGAGCAACTCTAGGCGCTCACTGCGCAGAATGTGAGCAGAAATCCCACGGAAGGAACCCTAGCAGGGGGGGAGTTGAATTCTACAGCAGCCCAACCCCAAAGACACCAAAAAATCCCGGCCGAAATGCGAGCAAAGCACACGGATTGGGTCACAGGGCGGCGTTGCCAGAACCGCAGCAGCAACCGTCCCAGCAAAAATCGAACTGGCTCCCCAAAAGGTCCTACAAAATCCTATGCACGCCAAGCAGCAGAGACCTAGAGACAGCATCCATTATCGAGAGGAGGGAGGGAGGGAGGGAGAAGAGGAGCTCGACCTGGGCAGCGCGGAGGAGGGAGGGAAGGAGAGAGGGCGGAACCACCACCGACGAGCGAGCGAGCGAGCAGTCCTCCGGTCGCCCTCCGCTCTCTCCGCTCGGGGTAGGATTTCTCTGTGCCAACTTCCCCTTTTCCGAACCTTTTTTTTTCTTGCTATCTTGTCTGCTGTGCGTTTCCTATTCTATTCGCTTCCTTTGGTTTGGATTATTGTTCCCGAGAATTTCTTTTGGATGGGTACAGTCCAAAGTTGTTGCGGTTGCCACTTGGCGGTTGGCAGTATGTGCATTCCTTTTTTGCGTAGGTCCTTGTGATTCTTCATTTTTGCGTAGGTCCTTGTGATTCTTCATTTTTGCGTGGGAGGTACTACCTTTGTTTGCATTTGCATACAAACCAAACCAAACAAGAGATGGAAGAAAATACTCTTTGAAAACAGGCTCTCGCCCGGTTTGTAAATAAAGTCAAACGGCCGAATCAATGTAGGTTGACGAAAAAGACTAATATTATCATGCTTATATACTCTAAGCATATCAAGGGATTCCTTTTACAAAGCATGTTAAAGATAAACACATGGTGACAGGAGTAGCCACACCGAGTGCTGGAGCGTGACCAAAATAAGATAGGAGGCCAACTCCATATCAGAACACGGAATGTGCATGAAAAAGGCACTAAGTCATAGATTTGATATACCAATGGACAGATAGATGACTATATCGGCAGTTTTCCATTGCCACCTAAATAAAAAAGAAGCATACTTCATCAAAACATTCAATCACTTAACGAATAGGGTCGACATCTAAGTTACTAGAACATCACAATTCATCCCATGACATTCAAATTAGGACATACTGAAATTGGTGCTCACACTATTAGAAATAGGACCTCGATGTGCTGGACATGTCCAAACAAAACCAGGAGACTACTAGAAAAGGCATTGATACGCCTCAAATGTATCTATTATTTTCTATTGTTTCATGCTATTATTGTTGGGGAATGTAGTAATTTCAAAAAAATCCTACGCACACGCAAGATCATGGTGATGCATAGCAACGAGAGGGGAGAGTGTTGTCTACGTACCCTCGTAGACCGTAAGCGGAAGCGTTATGACAACGCGGTTGATGTAGTCGTACGTCTTCACGATCGACCGATCCTAGCACCGAAGTTACGACACCTCTGCGATCTGCACACGTTCGGCTCGGTGACGTCCCACGAACTCATGATCCAACAGAGTGTCGAGGGAGAGCTTCGTCAGCACGACGGCGTGATGATGAAGCTACCGGCCAGGGCTTCACCTAAGCACTGCAACGATATGACCGAGGTGGATTATGGTGGAGGGGGGCACCGCACGCGGCTAAGAGATCAATGATTAACTTGTGTCTATGGGGTGCCCCCCTCCCCCGTATATAAAGGAGTGGAGGAGGGGGAGAGGGCCGGCCTCCTAGGCGCACCCCAAGGGGAGTCCTACTCCCACCGGGAGTAGGATTCCCCCCTTCCCTAGTTGGACTAGGAGTGGGAGGAAGGGGGAGCAAGGAGGAAGGAAAGGGGGGCACCCAATTCGGATTGGGCTGGGGGGGGGGGCGCCCCCTCCTATGCTCCCTTCTTCTCTCTCCCACTATGGCCCAATAAGGCCCATATACCTCCCGGGGGTTCCGGTAACCTCCCGATACTCCGGTAAATGCCCGATTTCATCCGGAACCATTCCGATGTCCAAACATAGGCTTCCAATATATCGATCTTTACGTCTCGACCATTTCGAGACTCCTTGTCATGTCCGTGATCAAATCCGGGACTCCGAACAACCTTCGGTACATCAAAACACATAAACTCATGCTACCTCTTAGAGCACTGCGTTGGTTTTCCCTTGAAGAGGAAAGGGTGATGCAGCAAAGTAGCGTAAGTATTTCCCTCAGTTTTTGAGAACCAAGGTATCAATCCAGTAGGAGGCCACGCACGAGTCCCTCGCACCTACACAAACAAATAAATCCTCGCAACCAACGCAATAAAGGGGTTGTTAATCCCTTCACCGTCACTTACGAGAGTGAGATCTGATAGATATGATAAGATAATATTTTTGGTATTTTTATGATAAAGATGCAAAGTAAAGAAAGCAAAATAAAGACGACGCTAGAAATAACTTGTTTACGGGAGATTAATATGATGGAAAATAGACCCGGGGGCCATAGGTTTCACTAGTGGCTTCTCTCAAGAGCATACGTATTACGGTGGGTGAACAAATTACTGTTGACCAATTGACAGAATTGAGCATAGTTATGAGAATATCTAGGTATGATCATGTATATAGACATCACGTCCGAGACAAGTAGACCGACTCCTGCCTGCATCTACTACTATTACTCCACACATCGACCGCTATCCAGCATGCATCTAGAGTATTAAGTTCATAAGAACAGAGTAACGCTTTAAGCAAGATGACATGATGTAGAGGGATAAACTCATGCAATATGATATAAACCCCATCTTGTTATCCTCGATGGCAACAATACAATACGTGCCTTGCTGCCCCTACTGTCACTGGGAAAGGACACCGCAAGGTTGAACCCAAAGCTAAGCACTTCTCCCATTGCAAGAAAGATCAATCTAGTAGGCCAAACCAAACTGATAATTCGAAGAGACTTGCAAAGATAATCAATCATACATAAAAGAATTCAGAGGAGATTCAAATATTGTTCATAGATAAACTTGATCATAAACCCACAATTCATCGGTCTCAACAAACACACCGCAAAAGAAGATTACATCGAATAGATCTCCACAAGAGAGGGGGAGAACATTGTATTGAGATCCAAAAAGAGAGAAGAAGCCATCTAGCTAATAACTATGGACCCGAAGGTCTGAAGTAAACTACTCACACATCATCGGAGAGGCTATGGTGTTGATGTAGAAGCCCTCCGTGATCGATGCCCCCTCCGGCGGAGCTCCGGAAAAGGCCCCAAGATAGGATCTCACGGGTACAGAAGGTTGCGGCGGTGGAATTAGGTTTTTGGCTCCGTATCTGGTAGTTTGGGGGTACGTAGGTATATATAGGAGGAAGAAGTACGTCGGTGGAGCAACATGGGGCCCACGAGGGTGGAGGGCGCGCCCCCTACCTCGTGCCCTCCTGGTTGATGTCTTGATGTAGGGTCCAAGTCCTCTGGATCACGTTCGTTCCGAAAATCACGTTCCCGAAGGTTTCATTCCGTTTGGACTCCGTTTGATATTCTTTTTCTGCGAAACTCTGAAATAGGCAAAAACAACAATTCTGGGCTGGGCCTCCGGTTAATAGGTTAGTCCCAAAAATAATATAAAAGTGTATAATAAAGCCCATTAATGTCCAAAACAGAATATAATATAGCATGGAACAATCAAAAATTATATATATGTTGGAGACGTATCAAGCATCCCCAAGCTTAATTCCTGCTCTTCCTCGAGTAGGTAAATGATAAAAACATAATTTTTGATGTGGAATGCTACTTGGCATAATTTCAATGTAATTCTCTTAATTGTGGTATGAATATTTAGATCCGAAAGATTCAAGACAAAAGTTTAATATTGACATAAAAATAATAATACTTCAAGCATACTAACTAAGCAATTATGTCTTCTCAAAATAACATGGCTAAAGAAAGTTATCCCTACAAAATCATATAGTCTGGGTATGCTCTATCTTCACCACACAAAATATTTAAATCATGCACAACCCCGATGACAAGCCAAGCAATTGTTTCATACTTTTAGTGTTCTCAAACTTTTTCAATCTTCACGCAATACATAAGCGTGAGCCATGGACATAGCACTATATGTGGAATAGAATGGTGGTTGTGGAGAAGACAAAAAGGGAGAAGATAGTCTCACATCAACTAGGCGTATCAACGGGCTATGGAGATGCCCATTAATAGATATCAATGTGAGTGAGTAGGGATTTCCATGCAACGGATGCACTAGAGCTATAAGTATATGAAAGCTCAACAAAAGGAACTAAGTGGGTGTGCATCCATCTCGCTTGCTCACGAAGACCTAGGGCATTTTGAGGAAGCCCATCATTGGAATATACAAGCCAAGTTCTATAATGAAAAATTTCCCACTAGTATATGAAAGTGATATCATAGGAGACTCTCTATCATGAAGATCATGGTGCTACTTTGAAGCACAAGTGTGGTAAAAGGATAGTAACATTGTCCCTTCTCTCTTTTTCTCTCATTTTTTTATTTGGGCCTTTTCTTCTCTTTTTTTATGGCCTCTTTTTTTTCGTCCGGAGTCTCATCCCGACTTGTGGGGGAATCATAGTCTCCATCATCCTTTCCTCACTTGGGACAATGCTCTAAAAGATGATGCTCATCACACTTTTATTTACTTACAACTCAACAATTACAACTCAATACTTAGAACAAAATATGACTCTATGTGAATGCCTCCGGCGGTGTACCGGGATATGCAATGAATCAAGAGTGACATGTATGAAAGAATTATGAACGGTGGCTTTGCCACAAATATGATGTCAACTACATGATCATGCGAAGCAATATGACAATGATGGAGCGTGTCATAATAAACGGAACGGTGGTAAGTTGCATGGCAATATATCTCGGAATGGCTATGGAAATGCCATGATAGGTAGGTATGGTGGCTGTTTTGAGGAAGGTATGTGGTGGGTGTATGATACCGGCGAAACGTGCACGGTATTAGAGAGGCTAGCAATGGTGGAAAGAGAAAAAGTGCGTATAATCCATGGACTCAACATTAGTCATAAAGAACTCATATACTTATTGCAAAAATCTACAATTTATCAAAGCAAAGTATTACGCGCATGCTCCTAGGGGGATAGATTGGTAGGAAAAGACCATCGCTCGTCCCCGACCGCCGCTCATAAGGAAGACAATCAATAAATAAATCATGCTCCGACTTCATCACATAACGGTTCACCATACATGCATGCTACAGGAATCACAAACTTTAACACAAGTATTTCTCAAATTCAAAACTACTCAACTAGCATGACTCTAATATCACCATCTTCATATCTCAAAATTATCTAGTATCAAACTTCTCATAATATTCAACACACTCATAAGAAAACATTTCCTTTTTTTACTAATCTTGAATGCCTATCATTGTCAAAGCAAACTACCATGCTGTTTTGTAGGACTCTCAAAATAATCTAAGTGAAGCTTGAGAGAACAATAGTTTCGATAAAACAAAATCACCACCGTGCTCTAAAAGATATAAGTGAAGCACTAGAGCAAAAACTATATAATTCAAAAGATATAAGTGAAGCACATAGAGTATTCTAATAATTTCCGAATCAAGTGTGTCTCTCTCAAAAGGTGTGTACAGCAAAGATTATTGTGGTAAACTAAAAAGAAAAGACTCAAATAATACAAGACGCTCCAAGCAAAACACATATCATGTGGTGAATAAAAATATAGCTCCAAGTAAAGTTACCGATGGAAGTAGACGAAAGAGGGGATGCCTTCCGGGGCATCCCCAAGCTTTGGATTTTTGGTGTCCTTAGATTATCTTGGGATGCCACGGGCATCCCCAAGCTTAGGCTCTTGCCACTCCTTGTTCCATAATCCATCAAATCTTTCACCCAAAACTTGAAAACTTCACAACACAAAACTTAATAGAAAATCTCGTGAGCTCCGTTAGCGAAAGAAAACAAAACACCACTTCAAGGTACTGTAATGAACTCATTCTTTATTTATATTGGTGTTAAACCTAATGTATTCCAACTTCTCTATGGTTTATAAACTATTTTACTAGCCATAGATTCATCAAAATAAGCAAACAACACACAAAAAACAGAATCTGTCAAAAACAGAACAGTCTGTAGTAATCTGTAACTAACGCAAACTTCTGGAACTCCAAAAATTCAGCTAAAATAGGACGACCTAGACAATTTTTTTATTGATCAGCAGCATTGGAATTAATATTTTATCACGTTCTCGTGATTTTTAACAATTATTTTCGTGAACAGAAAGTTTCTGCAATTTTCAGCAAGATCAAATAACTATCATCCAAGAAGATCCTATAGGTTTAACTTGGCACAAACACTAATTAACACATAAAAACACATCTAACCAGAGGCTAGATCAAAGATTTATTCCTAAATAGAAGCAAAAGGCAAAAAAACTAAAAATAAAATTGGGTTGCCTCCCAACAAGCGCTATCGTTTAACGCCCCTAGCTAGGCATAAAAGCAAGGATAGATCTAGGTATTGCCATCTTTGGTAGGCAATTCTTTAATGAGGAATCTATCACCCTTAGGGGTTTATTTCTTTTTATTGATTAAAAAACCTTTAGGTACAAAATCAAAAAATTCATTTGTAGCAAATGGTTCCTTAATGATAGCAAAAAGATTGGGATGAATACTTATAGATTTGAGATCCGCAGTTTCCTTGATAGAGGTTCACCCTTATTTTTAGGAACATACATAAGCTTGGAAATTTTAGCTGGAGGACTTGGAGTATTCTTTACGGAAGAAAAAGCGGTTCCCAAGTTGGTAATGATACCCTCTAGTTTATCAATTCTAGTGGAATCCTGATTTATTCTTTCATTGACTATGGGTTCCTTCTCCTTAATATTTTTCAAAGTGACTCCTACCTTAGATCCATATTGGGTAATTTGGTTGTGGATCTTTTTATCCAAATTTTCAATTAACTCTATGGTAGCAACTTTATTTTCAATAATTTCAAGTCTTTGCATTACATGCTCCAAAGTTAACATAGTTCCATTAACCAAAAGAGGTGGTGAGCCAAACAAATCTATCATAGCATTATAAGAATCAAAAGTATGGCTACCCAAGAAATTCCCTCCGGTAATGGTATCAAGGATATATCTGTACCAAGGAGTAGCGCCTACATAAAAATTGCGGAGAAGAACGAAAGTAGATTGCTTCCTGATAGATCTATTTTGAGCATTGCAAATTCTATACCAAGCGTCTTTTAGATTTTCTCCCTCCCTTTGCTTAAAATTAAGAACTTCATTCTCGGGAGACAATGGAGAAGATAGAGGACTAGCCATAATGACAAGCAAGCGTAAAAGAGGCGAACGGAAAAGAGAGGGCGAATAAAACGGCAAGGGTGAAGTGGGGAGAGGAAAACGAGAGGCAAATGGCAAATAATGTAATGCGGGAGATAAGGGTTTGTGATGGGTACTTGGTATGTTGACTTTTGCGTAGACTCCCCGGCAACGGCGCCAGAAATCCTTCTTGCTACCTCTTGAGCACTGCGTTGGTTTTCCCTTGAAGAGGAAAGGGTGATGCAGCAAAGTAGTGTAAGTATTTCCCTCAGTTTTTGAGAACCAAGGTATCAATCCAGTAGGAGGCCACGCACGAGTCCCTCGCACCGACACAAACAAATAAATCCTCGCAACCAACGCAATAAAGGGGTTGTCAATCCCTTCACGGTCACTTACGAGAGTGAGATCTGATAGATATGATAAGATAATATTTTTGGTATTTTTATGATAAAGATGCAAAGTAAAGAAAGCAAAATAAAGATGACGCTAGAAATAACTTGTTGACGGGAGATTAATATGATGGAAAATAGACCTGGGGGCCATAGGTTTCACTAGTGGCTTCTCTCAAGAGCATAGGTATTACGGTGGGTGAACAAATTACTCTTGAGCAATTGATAGAATTGAGCATAGTTATGAGAATATCTAGGTATGATCATGTATTGTAACACCCTGGGAATCATGCTACAGTAACTCCCTGTGATTAAGCTAATCATGTTGCTAAACAGGGCTTGATCACATTTGAATCACCTTCCTTTTCAAACTCCTAGTTCAAACTTCAAATATAATTAAAGTGAAAAATAAAAGTTTTCAAAAACTCAAACAAAAATGTTCAGTGGGTGCCAAATATTACACTAGTAATTATGGTGGAGAAAACACATTTTTATAAAACACCTAAATACTTTTAAATGAAATAAATCAGAAAATAAACAAATAAAAAAAGAATAGAAAACAGAACACAGTCAGAGAAAAGAAAAAAAAAGAGAAAAGGGCCCGTTCCCCCCCACTGCCCCCCCCGGCCCAAACTGGGCCGCGCCCCGACCCCCGGCCCAACCCACCTTCCCCCCGCGTCCCCTTCCTGTTCCCCCGACCGGGGTCGGAACAGGGGCGCGCTCCCGCCCGACCACCTCGCCGGCACCGACGCC
>NC_057808.1:36804802-36815097 GCF_018294505.1 Triticum aestivum | reverse complement strand
CTCCCTCTTCCCCCCGGATCCGCGCCGCTCTCTTCTTCCCCACGCCCGACGCGCTCGCCGCCGTTCCCGTCGTGCACACGGCCACCGTGCCCCAATCGTCACCTCGCCGTGTCGTACGACGTCGCCGCCCTCGACTACACCACCTCCGCCTCTCCGTTGAAGCTCGGAGCCACTGCAACGGCCTCCCCGAGCTCGCCTTCAACTTCGGACGCCGGCGACCCCCTTCTTCCCCGGCGACGACCTACTGCTACTAAGCCACCCACGGGCCTTTCTTGCGCCGCGCGGTGAGCTCCTCTACCTCCTCCCCTCTCCGCTAGCTCGCCCGCGCTCCGTAGCTGCTTCCCCACGCGCGCCCGAACGCCGCGCCGCGAAGCTCGCCGCCGGCGGGTCTCCGGTGACCAAATGGTCACGGGGTCAAGCCCGTTGCACTCCCCGCCGTATGTAGATGCCCCCCAGCCCCTCCGCTCTCTCGATAGCTCGCCGTAGCTGTGTTTCCGTCGGGCACCCGTAGCACCTCGCCGCCGGCGAGCTCTAGCGGTCGTCCCCGGCCGTTCCAGCCCCTCCGACCACCGCCGTTGGACGCGCGACGTCGAGCCGCGTCGTACGCGCCCAGCCCCGCCCCCGCAAACCTACTGTGGGTGAAACCCGCGCCCCTCCCGCTCGCGCCGCCGTGCGTTTTGGTCGCCGGCGTTGCTCCGGCGCCGGCCGCCGACGTGGCAGGCCTGGGGCCACCCCGGTGCCCCTGCCAGTGGCCCCCACGGGCCCCAGTTGACTGGGTTGACCCAGTCAACTGCTGACTGGGCAGGCCCAGTCACTGACATGCGGGCCCCGCCGCAAAAACTAAAAAGAAAAAGAAAAAGAATATGTTTTATAAATAAAAATAATTATTTTAACTAATCACTCACTGACATATGGGGCCCACCCCTCTAATTATACTGTTAGATTAGTTTAAATAGATATTAGAATAACAGAGACTGACATGTGGGTCCCACTGGACCCACCTGTCTGGTTTGACTGGTCAGCCGACCAGTTGACCTGCTGACGTCAGCATTACCTCATGCTGACGTCATAATTCATTTTTCTGAATATAAATAATTCCAGAAATTTAAATAAACTTTGAAAATTCATATCTTTTAAACCGTAACTCGGATGAAAATGTTTTCTATATGAAAGTTGCTCAGAACGACGAGACGAATCCAAATACGCAGTCCGTTCATCCACCACACCTCCCTAACCTATCGAACTAGCAACTTTCCCCCTCCGGTCCGTCTGTCCGAAAACGCGAAACATCGGGAATACCTCCCGGATGTCCCCCCCCTTCACCGGTAACACCTACTGTCGCGTTAGGACACCCCTAGCACCGCTCACTGTCATGTCACGCATCGTCATGCTTATGTTTGCATTGTATTTACTGTTTCTTGCCCCCTCTTCTCTCCGGTAGACTACGAGACCGACACTGCTGCTGCCCAGTTCGACTACGGAGTCGACGACCCCTCCTACTTGCCAGAGCAACCAGGCAAGCCCCCCCTTGATCACCAGATATCGCCTACTCTCCTCTATACTGCTTGCATTAGAGTAGTGTAGCATGTTACTGCTTTTCGATATCCTATCCTGATGCATAGCCTATCCTTGCTACTACTGTTGTTACCTTTACCTGCAGTCCTACATGCTTAGTATAGGATGCTAGTTTTCCATCAGTGGCCCTACATTCTTGTCCGTCTGCTGTGCTATACTATCGGGCCGTGATCACCTGGGCGGTGATCGCGGGTATATACTTATATACTATATACATGTCACTTGAGATGACTAAAGTCGGGTCGGCTCGTAGGAGTACCCGCAAGTGGATCTTTGTGGCGGAGCGACAGGGCAGGTTGAGACCGCCTAGGTGAGAGGTGGGCCTGGCCCTGGTCGGCGTTCGCGAATACTTAACACGCTTAACGAGATCTTGGTATTTGATCTGAGTCTGGCCATTTGGTCTATACGCACTAGCCATCTACGCGGGAGTAGTTATGGGTATCCCGGCGTCGTGGTATCAGCCGAAGCCTTCGTGACGTCAGCGACTGAGTGGCGCGCGCTGTGTTGGACCGCTTTGACGTAACCGCCGTGATCGTGTGGGTTGCTAGGTCTGCTCGCGGCCGCGTTCGCAACGTGCAGGTGTGCATAGGGCGATGGGCCCAGACCCCTGCGCGCTTAGGATTAGACCGGCGTGCTGACCGCTCTGTTGTGCTTAGGTGGGGCTGCGACGCGTTGATCTTACGAGGCCGGGCATGACCCAGAAAAGTGTGTCCGGCCAATTGGGATCGAGCGTGTTGGGTTATGTGGTGCACCCCTGCAGGGAAGTTTATCTATTCGAATAGCCGTGTTCCTCGGTAAAAGGACGACCCGGAGTTGTACCTTGAGCTTATGACAACTAGAACTGGATACTGAATAAAATACACCCTTCCCAGTGCCAGATACAACCCGGTGATCGCTCTCTAACAGGGCGACGAGGAGGGGATCGCCGGGTAGGATTATGCTATGCGATGCTACTTGGAGGACTTCACTCTATTCTCTTCTATATGCTGCAAGATGGAGATGACCAGAAGCGTAGTCTTCGACAGGACTAGCTATCCCCCTTTTAATTCTGGCATTCTGCAGTTCAGTCCACTGATATGCCCCTTTACACATATACCCCAGCATATGTAGTATAGCTCCTTGCTTGCGAGTACTTTGGATGAGTACTCACGGTTGCTTCTCTCCCTCTTTCCCCCCTTCCTATCTATCTGATTGTCGCAACCAGATGTTGGAGTCCAGGAGCCAGACGCCACCGTCGACGACGACTCCCACGACACTGGAGGTGCCTACTACTACGTGCAGGCCGCTGATGACGACCAGGAGTAGTTAGGAGGTCCCAGGCAGGAGGCCTTGCCTTTTCGATCGTTGCTACCTTTGTGCTAGCCTTCTTAAGGCAAACTTGTTTAACTTATGTCTGTACTCAGATATTGTTGCTTCCGCTGACTCGTCTATGATCGAGCAATTGTATTCGAGCCCTCGAGGCCCCTGGCTTGTATTATAATGCTTGTATGACTTATTTATGTTGTAGAGTTGTGTTGTGATATCTTCCCGTGAGTCCCTGATCGTGATCGTACACATTCGCGTGCATGATTAGTGTACGGTCAAATCGGGGGCGTCACAAGTTGGTATCAGAGCCGACTGCCTGTAGGAATCCCCCTATCCACACTCCTTGGCCGAAGTCGAGTCTAGACATTACTAAACATTTTACTAACATGGCTGTGTGTCTTACGGGCCCACGTCGCCATTGGGTGGTACTAGGATCTTTTACTCCTCGACCTTTACTCTGGGACTCTGAACTCTCTTCTACTCGGGTTAAACGAATTTACTAACTTTACAATAGGATCCCGTGACCGCGTTCACCCCAAAGATGGATAAGCCATAGTTGTTTCTTAAAATAGTATTTTGAGACTTTCACACACTGACAATTGACTCCTTTGAAACGTCTTTGCTTTCAGATGGAACCCACGAGGCAGGTCGTTCGCCACACGACGGCCATTGGTGCCTCGGGATCACCTGCGGTGCTAGCTGAGATGATGACCTATCTGGGTTATCGCTGGCACCCTGAGTACACCGTCTACGAGGAGTACCAGGACTTTAACCAGGAACAGTACCGTGCCATCGTCCACCTCTACTCTCGGGAGTATGACTCCACTACTGTGCTGCACACCGCACATGGTGTTGGTGTGACCATCGACATGGCTGTCCACGATGCTGCCTATGCTGCTCTGACACGTCTTCGTGGAGAGTATCAGGAGTTGGACACCTCCCCTTTCAGGCACATTGCTATCGCCTCTGTTGTTGGTGCGGAGGGATACTATACTGCTGCCTACTCCACTGTCACCCGAGAGCCCTTCTACCATCAGCACCTGGTTCTGCATGCTGATGGGCTGGATCGAGCTAACCGAGCTCTTCGCCACGAGATGTACACCACCCGTCACCACCTTTACCGTGCTCTGACGCTGCTGCACCCCTTTGTCCGATCTGGACAGGTACTACGTACTGCGATCTACCCAGCCAGGACCGTGATGCCCCACGGTGTTGGTTGGCCAGAGGTGGGAGGCTACTCTCCCGTACTTGGCCCTCTTCTGCCACCTGAGCGTCGGGCTCTACACCTGAGTATCCGCGGCCCCCAGTCTGCTGACGTGGAGGGCTATCCATTGCCTCACTACCAGCTGTCGGGCTACGATTACCTCCACAGTTCCTCTTGGGACTGATGTAGGCTTGCTTGTAGTATTAGTTTCAGTCGCCGCGAGCCTGTGTGCCGCCTATGATGTTTTAGCCTATGTACTGAACTCTATGTACTGAACTCTATGCATGACCCCTTTTGTAAGCTATGCCGACTACTATGTAGTACCTATCGTGCTCCTTTCATTATGCATGTTTCATCATGAATGATTCTTGTCATTTGCAAATTTTCTCAATGCTGAACTACCCCTGTTATATATTAGCAGGATGGTTAGACCAGGTGGTCGTGGTCGTGGTGGCGATGCCCCACCACCACCTGAGTACATGGCTGGTATGATCCAACAGTTCGAACTGAACCGCCAATTCATGGAAAATATGATGGCTCAGTTCCCTCGCCCCAATATGAACCAGCAGCCAGCTCAAGTGACTCTTCAAGATTTCATACGCCTCAACCCAACCATCTACCGCAGCTCAACTCAGCCTCTGGATGTTGATGACTGGCTCCGTGACATCACCTATGAGATGGAGTCTGCTGATGTAGCCCCTGCCAGCTATGTCAATTTTGCTTCCTTCTTCTTGAAGGGACCCGCAGCTCAATGGTGGGACAGCCACAGGCGTACTCTGCCAGCTGGAACAATCATCACATGGCCAGACTTCCAAGCTGCTTTCCGTGCCCGCTTCATTCCTCAGGGAGTCATGGACCGGAAGAAGCGTGAGTTCCGCAACCTCACCCAAGGCAACAAAACTGTCGAAGCTTATCAGCGGGAGTTTCTGGACTTGTCCCGCTATGCTGAAGAAGACATTGCAACTGATGCACGCAGACAGGAGAAGTTCCGTGATGGACTACAAGCTGACATCAAGCTCGCACTTCTAGTGCATGACTTCGCCGATTTCGCCACCTTGGTGAATAAGGCCATCAATGTCGAGACTGGTCTGCAGGAATACCAGAGCTCTCAGAGGCGCAACCGTGACACGGGCTCATCTTCGGGCTCGCCCTCACAGAAGCGTAAGATATGGATCCCGAACAGCATGTATCGTCCAAATGCACCTGCTCCCAGGAAAATCTTATGCTGCACCGCGTCTGCCTCCTCCACCATCTAGGCAGTCAAAGCTACCAGCTCCCCCACCTGGGGCTCCTGTCCCCACTCCCGATAATGGTCTGTGCTTCAAGTGTGGTCAACCGGGTCACTTTGCCAGGAACTGCTATCAGAACCAGAATCAACTGGCCCTTCCAGCAGCTGGCCGTGGTAACAACCAGCCCCGCAACAACAATGCTAAGTCTTATGGTCGTGCTCATGCCAACCACGTTGATCTCAACGAAGCTCAAGACCAGCCTGCTACTGTGATGGGTACACTCCTCGTAAATTCAGTACCAGCATCCGTTTTATTTGATACAGGAGCATCCCATTCATTCATATCAGCAGAATTTGCATTCCTGCATGGCATTCATCACGAAGAGATAAACACTCCGCTAGTGGTACACACCCCTGCGGGCCAATGTCAAACCTCTATGGTTAGTCACGATGTTACTGTTGAAATTGAAGGACTGGAATTTCTTGTCTCTCCCATCGTACTGAAGTCCTGTAGCATTGATCTCATTCTGGGAATGAATTGGTTAAAAGCGCATACTGCTTCAATCGTTTGCACCACTAAGACCGTCCATCTGCTACACCCTTCAGATGAGATAGTTACTTACCAAGCCCATCTGGTGCAAAATGCCGAGGCAAGGCTCTATGCATTGAATGCATTGAACGCTGCAGCACTCGAGGGAATTGAAAACATTCCCGTCGTGCGTGAATTCCTCGACGTCTTCCCTGAAGAACTTCCAGGGATTCCCCCTGCTAGAGCTGTCGAATTCATCATCGACTTGAAACCAGGCACCACTCCTATAGCCAAGCGACCCTACAAAATGCCGCCGCATGAACTCCTTGAGCTTAAGGAGGAAATCGACAAGTCTCTTCGCAAAGGATTCATTCGCCCAAGTTGCTCTCCTTGGGGAGCACCTTCTCTCTTTGTCAAGAAGAAGGATGGGACTAACCGATTGGTTCAAGACTACCGTCCTATAAACCAAGCTACCATTCAGAATAAATACCCTCTTCCTCGGATCAATGATCTGTATGATCAACTGGCGGGTTCGTCAGTGTTCTCTAAGCTCGACTTGAGGTTGGGCTACCACCAGATCCGTGTTCGCGGAGAGGATATCCCAAAGACCGCCTTCGTGACTCGCTATGGTTCATACGAGTACACCGTCATGTCTTTCGGTTTAACTAATGCTCCAGCCACCTTCTCTCGTCTGATGAACTACATATTCATGGATTACCTCGACAAGTTCGTCGTGGTTTATCTGGATGATATCCTGATATTCTCCAAGAACGAAGAAGAACATGCTGAACATCTTCGACTTGTGCTGGAAAAGCTACGAGAACATCAACTATATGCCAAGTTCTCCAAATGTGAATTCTGGCTATCGGAAGTAACCTATCTTGGGCATGTCATCTCCAAGGATGGTATTGCCGTCAACCCCGAGCGAGTTCAGGCTATTCTTGATTGGACTCCTCCCAAGAACGTTAAGCAAGTCAGAAGTTTTCTCGGTCTCGCCAGCTATTGCCGTCGATTTGTCGAGAACTTCTCTAAGATCGCCAGGCCTCTGACTAGCCTGTTGCATAAGGGTGTCAAGTTCCAATGGACAGACAAATGTCAGGAAAGTTTCCAGGCACTCAAAGACAAGTTAACTTCTGCTCCAGTTCTAGCTCCACCTGATACTAAGAAGGACTTCGTCATTTACTGCGACGCTTCCCGTCAAGGATTAGGCTGTGTCCTAATGCAAGACCGCAAAGTGATTGCTTATGCCTCTCGACAATTGCGCCCTCACGAAGAGAACTACCCAGTTCACGACCTCGAACTTGCTGCTGTCATTCATGCGCTGAAGCAGTGGCGACATTACCTTCTCGGTAATCGTTGCGAGATCTTCACTGACCACCAAAGTCTGAAGTATCTGTTTACTCAACCAGATCTGAACCTCCGTCAGCAGAGATGGATGGAGCTCGTTGCAGACTTTGATTTGGGTATTTCCTATACGCCAGGCAAGGCTAATGTAATGGCTGATGCCTTGAGCCGCAAGTCTTACTGCAACCACCTCCAGGTTCATAAAGTTCAGCCCTCGCTTGTTGAAGAATTCAGGAAGCTGAATCTCCATATTGTTCCTCCGGGTGCACTCGCTCCCCCTCCTAAGGAGTTTGGCAAGGTGAACCTCCACGTTGTTACCCAGGGTTCCCTCAATACCCTAGTTGCTAAACCAGATCTCGAGGACAGCATCAAAAGGCTACAGAGGTATGACTCTGAAGCCCACAAGATTAAGCGCTACCTCGCAGAAGGAAAGCCCTCATTCTTCACCATTGCTGAAGATGGCACCCTATACTTCAAGGGCCGCCTAGTGGTGCCATGTGCAGAGAAAAACCTGGATATGACACAGGAAGTTATGAAAGAAGCTCATGATACGCCTCTGTGTATCCATCCTGGTAGTACAAAGATGTATCAAGACATCCGACATAGATTCTGGTGGTCTAATATGAAGCAAGACATTGCTCGTTATGTTGCTGAGTGTGACGTTTGCCGTCGTATCAAAGCAGATAATCAAAGGCCTGCTGGAACTCTGCAACCTATCTCTATTCCTGAATGGAAATGGGACCATGTTGAGATGGACTTCGTCACTGGATTTCCCAAATCACAGAAAGGTAATGATGCTATTCTTGTCGTCATTGACCGGCTTTCCAAAGTTGCACATTTTCTGGCGGTCAAAGAAACGATCACTGCTAGCCAGTTGGCAACGCTCTATATGTCCAGGATTGTTTCACTCCACGGTATTCCATTGGTTATCAGCTCAGACCGTGGCAGCTTATTCACTTCAAGATTCTGGGCAAGTTTCCAAGAAGCAATGGGAACTCATCTGTCATTCAGTACTGCGTTTCATCCTCAATCGCAAGGACAAGTTGAACGCGTCAACCAAGTTCTCGAAGACATGCTTCGAGCTTGCGTTATTTCCTTCGGCAAGAAATGGGAGGAATCTCTCCCGTATGCTGAGTTCTCTTATAATAATAGCTATCAAGCTAGTCTGAAGATGGCCCCCTTCGAAGTGTTATATGGACGAAAGTGCCGAACCCCCCTGAACTGGTCAGAAACTGGGGAACGTCCACTCATCGGACCGGATATTATCCAAGATGCCGAAGAACAAGTCCGCATTATTCGCGAGAATCTCAAGACTGCTCAGTCACGTCAGAAGAGTCAGTATGACCGTCATCATAAAGACATGGTCTATCAACCTGGCGAAAAGGCTTATCTTCGAGTCACACCTATGAAGGGTGCTCACCGCTTCGGGATCAAGGGCAAACTAGCTCCTCGCTATATTGGCCCATTCACTATTCTCGAAAGGCGTGGAAAAGTGGCATACCAACTGGAACTACCGCCGAACCTTTCACAGGTTCACGATGTGTTCCATGTGTCACAGCTCCGCCGTTGCTTCAAGGATCCAATCCGAGCTGTGGATCATGAAGTGCTCGAATTGCAGCAAGACCTCTCCTATAAGGAGCATCCGGTCCGCATTCTCGACCAAGCTGAACGCCGCACACGTCAGAAGGCGATCAAGTTTCTCAAAGTCCAGTGGTCGCACCATTCTGAAGATGAGGCCACTTGGGAACGAGAGGATCGTCTGCGCGAAGAATACCCCGCACTGTTTCCCTCTACCTCCTAAATCTCGGGACGAGATTTCTTGTAGTGGAGGAGATTTGTAACACCCTGGGAATCATGCTACAGTAACTCCCTGTGATTAAGCTAATCATGTTGCTAAACATGGCTTGATCACATTTGAATCACCTTCCTTTTCAAACTCCTAGTTCAAACTTCAAATATAATTAAAGTGAAAAATAAAAGTTTTCAAAAACTCAAACAAAAATGTTCAGTGGGTGCCAAATATTACACTAGTAATTATGGTGGAGAAAACACATTTTTATAAAACACCTAAATACTTTTAAATGAAATAAATCAGAAAATAAACAAATAAAAAAAGAACAGAAAACAGAACACAGTCAGAGAAAAAAAAGAGAAAAGGGCCCGTTTGTCACATCCTAGTTAGTTCATGCATTAGAGTGTTGCATCATGGCTACATTTCACAGAAACCTGAAATGGGGAATGCCAGAAACCCCCAGCACCCCCCCTGGAACAACTAGGGTTTACTAAAATTCTTTTCAATGAACCTGAAATGCCCTCCATAAATGTTCACCATCTTTGGTCTTGGCTAAAACCTCTGCCAAAAATGGTTTCATATTTTTGGAGGCCATCTTGGATTTTTGCACAAGCCATAAGTATTTGCAATTGGGCATTTTAAATGCTATAAATATTTTCAAATGCCCAAATAACCTTGGAAGTATTTTTAGGCTGTTGGGAATAATCTCAAAGGTGCCTCAGAATATTTTCAGGATTTTTCCAAATGAAATAGTATTTTTACTATTTCAAAACACAGTACAGAAATAAATAAAAAGAGAAAGAGAACAGAAGGCAGAAAACTTACCTGGCAGCCCACCTGGCGGCCCAGCACTGTGCTGGCCCGCACCAGCGAGCTGCTTGCTCTCGCCAGAGCAGGCAGACAGCTGACGCCGGCGAGCGTGAGCTCGCCACGGCGCCAGCAGCTTGCCGCCCTCGCCGCGGACGAGCTGGACGACCTTCCTCGACGCGCCCCGAGCCCCTGGACATCGTCACTCTCCCCCATCGCCTCTCCCTCGCCTTTTCCCCACCATGGCCGACGCCGCCGCAGACACCTCACCGGAGTAACCGTGGCCACCGTCGACCTCGCGCCATTCCACTGTGTCCTACAGCTCTGCCGTCGCCCACTCCTTCGAGCAAGCCGAGCCCCGAGCGCTCGTTTGCCCCGAAGCTCCGCCACCGACCTCGCCTTCGCCGCTCCCCGTCGGAGATCCCCTCCGCCGTCGCCACTGCTACAGCTCGTCTCCGACCCCGCCGCCTGCTCCGTCGCAACCGCCGTGAGCATGGCCACCTTCCCATCC
>NC_057808.1:36801867-36804570 GCF_018294505.1 Triticum aestivum | reverse complement strand
CCCCCCAGGGTCACTGACGAGTGGGGCCCGCCTGCTAACTAATCTGAGTTAGAGTTAAAACTAATCCTAATTAGCTAATTACCTAACAGTGACACTGACACAGGGGACCCACACGTCAGGATTGACCTGGACGACCCCGTTGACCTGCTGACGTCACACTGACGTCAGGCTGACGCAGTAAAGCTTTTACTGGAATTATTCTTATATTGGAAATTCCAGAATTTATCACAAACTTCAAAAAATCATAGAAAATAATCTATAGCTCAGAATGAAAAGATTTATATATGAAAAATGATCAGAAAAATCCATTCTATCCATCTGTACTGGTTTCATGCATGATTAAGCAAGTTAACCTACTGTTTTATACAGAACAAGATAAGGCATTGTTATGGGCCATTTATGAACTTGGAATTTGAATCTTTGATTCAAATTAGTCCAAACCCATCTGGTCTTAGTTGCATTAACCCAACACATCCATCTTGCCATGTCTCATGCATGCATCATATTGTTGCACTTGCTTGGTGTTGATTGTGCTTCGGTATGCTCATCGTGGTAGGTCCTGCCTCCGAGGATAGTCACGAGTATCCAACTGAAGGGCAGTATCCCACCACCACTCCGTCAGGCAAGCAACCCATTGATCATTTCGATACAAACCCATCTTCTCGCTTCTGCTCTCGTTTACTGCATTAAGACAACGCGTTTCAAACTGCTGTGTGTTGCGGTAGATGAACCCACTTTCCTTTGCATGACCTGTCATTGCCACAGTAACTAGATGAAACCCACTAGCATGTGTAGGAGTTGATTGAGCCTTGTTGTGTTCCTACAATGCTATGCTTGCTATGCTTAGAGTTGTGTCAGGTCTGGCTCATCAGGGTGATGAACTAGAGTGAAAGTGTGTGTGTCGGTAAAGAGAGTAAAGTGTTGAATACGATTTGGTAAAGGTATCGATGGGAGGCCATGTAGGAGTACATGGTGGGTTGTTTCATTGAGACCGTCCCTAAGAACTGAGATCTGTATGCGTGATTTAAGATTCAGCTACTACCACACATTGGGCCCGAAACCAATGGACCCCCTCGGCTTCTTATTCACCCTTGTCCTCTGTCCAGGAGTTGCACGTAGTTTCTGGTGTTTGTAGTAAGCTGGAGGCCGTGGACAGCGCTGACCAAGGGGTGGGCTGTGATGCGGTAGGCTCGTGGCACGGTGTACCGAGTCGCCCGTTTGGTGTCCGGGAACCCTGCACACATCGTTCGGGGCCGTATGTGGAAACCTCGGCCGGACTCCCTACGGATGGAACCTGAATAGGCGATAAACCTGGACTAGAGACTCGAGTGTTTAGGTAGGCTGTGGCCGACACCCACGTTGGGCTTCCGCTTGAAGGTTGCCGAGTACACGTCGTGTAGCGACGATAAGTGGTGAGAGCGTGTGTGACGAAGTACACCCCTGCAGGGTATGAAACTATTCGAATAGCCGCGTCCGCGGTAAAGGACTACTTGGTCGCTTATGCAGTTCATAGACAAGTAAATGGATACTACTAAAAGCCTCAAGATAAGTGTGAGTACCGCGGATGGCCCTCTCGTTGGATGATGAGGGAGGATCCACGGTGGAGTATTGAGTTGGTGATTGGTGGACTCGTGTGCGAAAACTATTTCACGAGTGGTGTATTGTAGGATAGCTTAGCCAAGAGTCAAAGCTGGCTTGCTGCAATAACCCCACTACCTTCTTGAGAATGAACATGTATAGTAGGATCTGTTGTAAGACTTGCTGAGTACCTTTGTACTCATGTTGCTTTAATTACTGTTTTCAGACGACAACACCGCCCCTTCTGACGGGTTCTACGTAGAACTCGACGACGACGAGTGACTTGCCACCCAGGTGGTGATCTAGGCTTGTGAAGGGCCTATGTAGATAGACAGGCTTCGTCAAGCCTTCTTTCTTTCTAGTGTCTGTACCCAGACAGTTTGCTTCCGCATGTGCTTGTATGATTGTATGACTTGAGTGTCGGGTCATGTGACCCCTATCTGTACGAACAAGTTATGTAAGGCTCTCCGGAGCCCTTTAAATAAAGTACTTGAGTTGTAGAGTTTTGTTGTGATGCCATGTTGTATTTGCACATATCGAGCATATTGTGTGTATGTTTGAAATGCTTGGTATGTGTGGGATCCGACAATCTAGTTGTTTATCTTTAGCAGCCTCTCTTATGGGGAAATGTAGTCTAGTGCCTCCTTGAGCCATAGTAGTCCGCTACAGCCCGGTTCACCTGAGTCCTGCTAGCCCAGCACTACTGCTCTAGACACTTGACTGGCCGGCATGTGAGTCATATCGTTCCTGTGTCTGTCCCTTCGGGGAAATGTCACGCGGTGACATCCGGAGTCCTGCCTAGCCTGCTACAGCCCGGGTTCCCGGAGTCCTGTTAGCCCAGTGCTACAGCCCGGATTCACACGCTGCTGACCGACACGTTCGATGTTGATTCATGTATGCCTGTCCCCATACGTTAGTGCCGCTTTGGGTTCACGACTAGCCATGTCGGCCCGGGTTCTCTGTCATATGGATGCTAGCGACATTATCATATACGTGAGCCAAAAGGCGCAAACGGTCCCGGGCCATGGTAAGGCGACACCCGTGGGAGTACCGTGCGTGAGGCCGCAATGTTATATGAGGTGTTACAGGCTAGATCGGTGTGACTTGGAATCGGGGTCCCGACAG